>NW_027507789.1:146970916-147079006 GCF_037356315.1 Lithobates pipiens
TGTCACTTCTTGCTATGAGTTAGAAAATGAAAGCAGGTTGTTACAATAGGCAATGTTCCAGATTCCAGTTCTGGTCCAGTTCTGTGCTCCAGATTTATCATACAAATTTCTACTATAAATGTTTTATTCAACACATCTGTAATTCTTTGCTAATCCACACCAATACAGTGACTGTTTTCTCTTCTACAGCTGCAGTGTTGGTGGTTGCAATCATAGCGTGTTCCGGCTGTTGTTGCACCAATAAGAAGATTCGTGCTACCCGGGTTCAGCCAAAAGGGGAGGTGTGACATGGAACAAGAGGCCCCTATCCAAATGCCTTACGTTACCACTTGGATCACTCTATCAAGTGCAGTGAAAAGAAATGTGGCCTTCAAAGTGGAATAAGATTAAACACTGGACATTTTTTCTACATAAGTGTGAAAGGACTGCAGCTTTGTACTATTATATCCACTAACATAGTTCTGAGAAGAGTTTGGAGCCAAAGAAACCAAAAACACAACACAAGAAACCTACTAATACCAAAGACCACTCCATTATTCCTAAGATCTGCCCTTCTTCTAGGGTTCTCAGGGAAAACACATATTACCAGATAACGCCTATGCTTTAGGCTCAAACAAAAATGACAAAAGTAGGCTTGCAATGTATGGCGTAATGCAACCAATTAAATATGTTGTATTACCAGAAGAACATAAAGGTTGCAGGTCAAAGGCGTCACTGGGTTTAAAATCAAACTTTACTCTTGCTGCCGAGGCCCACCTTAGAACAGCACCCACTCTAAGGGGTAGAGATCTCTCGATGAGTAAGCCCATAAGGGTGAAACGCATCAGTGTGGGGTGGTTTTTATGTCGGGACTCAGCAGCATGTAAGTGTGGCCTGAATACATTTTATACCCAATGATGTCCTCAGTGTCTGGCCTTCTTGCCCTTCTGGCAATATAAACGCATGGAGTGAGCATGTGCTTGTTGACAAGCATCGGATTCACCTATAGCTGGAGGGGATACCAATGTTTATAGAGGTGTTACTTGCAATTATTTAAACATGTGCCACAAAATCTGTAAATAAACTTTATTCTTTAGAGGTTTTTCTAAACTATCTGTGTTGTGATAATCTATTCTAGACTCACTTATATTTGATAGAGAAAAAAAAAATGTAAGTTTTTCTTTGAATAGGACCTGTCTCAGATATCACCGTCTACACATTTCTTAAGCACTTTCATGATTGTATAGCTATTTATGGATGTGAGCATTCAACAGAAGTCTGTAAAACTATGTACTGCAGATTAGAGACAGTCTGTTTTATCTACATGCCTTTTTAGCAGGCTGCATTTCCATTACTGGTGTCTGAAGGCACATCACGGTCTTTGGTGCCCAAAAGCAACAGATCTCTGCTAGTATAATGCATTTACAATGGATATATTTTTATTTGCCCTAACCTGGTCTAGAACATTGTGATAATGTGTACAAAGAATATATGGACAAAGGTTTGTGAATATTGGACCATAACACAATCTTATATGGTGAAAAGAGTGTGGACCATGTTACAGTTTACAAAAACATCTGGTACGCACGGAAGTTTTTTGTTTTGTTCAACCCAATGGGTTGAATGAAAAAGAACTTAAAGATGACCATACTAACACATCTGATTTTAGTGCAGTGATCTCCCCACTGAGATATTGTGTTCTGACAGGGGGACTGCCCCTTTACCAGAACACAGTGATCAGTGAAGGGATGCTGGTTTTCCAACAAGCTCGTTCAACAGAAGCTGGTCGTTCTGTTGGACAAAGAGCTGTACACACAGGCCAAAAGATGGCCGGTTCCTGCACAACTGATCATTTTCGGATGATTTTCAGCTTGTGTGTAGCCAGCTTTAGACAAGTTAGGTCTTTTAACCTTGAGGCAACCGTTTGAAGAAGGTCCTTTTTCTGCTTCAGCAGGACGGTGCCCTGTGTACGCATCTGAGCTCCATAAAGGCATGGTTTTGTGAATTTAGTAGGAAGGAATATGAAAGAATTTCACAGAGACCTGACCTAAACCCTACTGAACATCTTTGGGATAAAAACGAAAATGATGGGTGAAGGCCAGGTTGTCTCATCCAACATCAGTACTGTACATGACTTTATAAATGCTTTCTCACAAATTCATAGATACTGTAACATTTTGTGTAAAGCCTTCCCAAAAGAGTGGAGACAGTTTTTGTTGCCTAGGGAGGGCGGGCATCACTTTAATCTTTGTAGGGTGGTGGTCCTCAAAATTAGTTGTGCAGGTGAAAGCTCAGCAATGTCCACCGGAATAAAGAAAAATATACGTGGAATGGCAGAAGAGCCCTTATGGAGCAGTAAGTTAACAATCTTATTTGGTGTATGTGGCGTTCTAAGTAGGATAAAAAAATGTTTACATTTGATGAAAATGCAAATAGCCTAATGATCAACGCAATATTCAAGGTACAGGTGTGGAGAATACCCTAGTCTTCACGTAGGAAGTAGGCGGTAGCACTCAAAGCATCAGAAAACCCAACCCTAGACTTCATAGGAGACATCAGGATGGGGCAAAACGTATTAGTGGTAGAGAAAAGAATGTTCTTGGTTGTGTAGAGTGGTAACCATGAAAGGGTCGAAGGCGTCATACTTCGTAAGCAAACAGTTATTACATAACGTGTTTCATAGCTGGGACACCACTTCAACAACTTTATCAGTGTTACATAGAAGTTCAGGACTTCCTGGTTGTTGGCCAATCATTGATGAATGTTTGGATCAATGTATGCCCAGCAGCCAGAAAGCACTGAACCACTGTGTGGCACCAATAAAAACTGATGAACTGGTGCATGAGCCATAAATCATGTTTTGATGTCGTGACAATGCAAAGCTCTGCCTCTATGTAAAAGTACAGAAAAGGGACACAGGGTTTGCACCAATACCACCTTTTTAAGACCGAGTACAAGTATCAATATTTTTTTTCAAGTACTCGCACATACCTATTACCGATAATGTTTTAATGCAATGTGACAGTGGCACTAATGTGCAGCACTGATGGGAACTGATGGGGAGCCACTAATATGCAACAATGATGGGCACTGATGAGGAGTGCATTGTGTCAGTAGTTTTATTTATTTTACAAATTGTATTTTTTACAAATCTGACGCATCTGCCCAAGGATCTTGTGTCAGGCAAAACCCTATCAAGAGGCCAACAAGTGGGTCCCTGTAGCTGGGTGCTGCAACTGAAAGGGCTGAGAGAGCCAGGAGACCTGGGGAAGCTTAGGTATTGTGTAAGATGGTCAGAGGAGCCAGAAGCCAAGAGCCAAGGTTTAAGGCCTAAGTAGCCGTGCTACAGAAGAGAGAGACAGGCGACTTAATATTAAAAGAAAAACCTCCCCAATTGAGGCACAGATTGCAAATGAAACCCAACAGAGGTCCTAACCCTTCTCCACTCTGTCCAAAACTAAACTGAAAGTTTTAGGTACAAAATAGAATTTTTTTTTACTCACCGTAAAATCCTTTTCTCTGTAATTCACAGGCCGACACAGCTCCTCTCCTAGCCATTGGGTTGTTACGCCACCTTTAGGAGAGGACTAGGCATAACATGTTATAAAAAAAAACACAGAACTTTTAGTTCCGCCCAAGGGGTGGTCCCTTAGGTAACAACCCCCCAGCCTGCCATTCAGGTTCAGTACGTCAACAATCAGTATAACGTTAAGAAAAATAGGAGGGGCGGGAGCTGTGTCAGCCAGTGAATTACAGACAAAAAGTACAAAAAATGCTATTTTCTCTTATATTCACCAACTAACACAGCTCCTCTCTTAGCCATTGGGACGTCCCCAAGCAGTGCCAAAACGAGGGGTGGGAAAACATCATAAAAACTTCATCCAAAATGGCATGTGGGAACTAGTATAAACTTTACCCACAAAAACTACAGTGAGTGGAAAAACCACCACAGTGAGTGGAAAACACACTACCTGAGACACTACCCTCAAACCGCAACCAAACTGCGGTAATGAATGCAACAGTGCCTTAACTCAAAGTACTGCATTTTTATCCAAAAAAACAGGAAAAAAAGAAAAAATTGTATGTGCAATTGCGACTATACAGCCGCCTGCAAAACTTTGCGTCCAAAACAGGCAGCCGATGCCCTGACATCTACCTTGTAGAATTTTGTAAAAGTGTGAACAGACGACCAAGTCCTCGCTTTACACACCTGAGCGACAGACGCTTGATGTCGGAAGGCCCAAGACGTTCCGATTGCTCTTGTGGAGTGGCCAGTGACCAGAAAGGGGGGTACCTGCCCCTTCAAAGCATAGGCCTGTACTACAATCTGTCTAATCCCCCTGGAAATGGTGGCCGACGAGATCAACATGCCTTTTTTCGGACAAGCCACCGAAACAAACAGGGAGTCTGACTTCCGAAATGGAGCCGTGGCAGACAAATACACCCTCAGGGCCCGAACCACATCCAGGACATGAAGGGCCACCTCCTTAGGGTGTGTCGGCTTAGGACACAGAGATGGTAGCACAACGTCTTCATTGATGTGAAATGCCAAAATCACCTTCGGCAGAAAAGAAGGTTGCGGACGCAGCACCACCTTATCCCTGTGGATAACCAGATTTGCAAGACAAGGCCGCCAGTTTCGAAACCCTCCTGGCCGATATGATGGCCACTAGAAAGAACACTTTCTGGGAAAGTCAACAGGGGAATCTCTCTGATATTTTCAAATCGCGGTTTCTGAAGTGGTGACAACACCAGATTCAGATCCCACGGAGGTAACGGTGAGCTCACCGGAGGAACTACATGTCGGACCCCTTGAACAAAAGTGCTCACTAGAGAGTGAGACCAGGGGTCGCTGAAAAAAATAAAAAAAATAAGAAGGAAGGACAGCCAAAGCTGAAATTTGTCCCTTGATGGTGCTTAAAGCCAAATTCTGGTCTACTCCTTGCTGTAGAAACAGCAGGATCCTGGATATAGAAAAGGAGAGCGGACGCCATCCTTTCTCCTCACACATGGAGATGTAGGCTTTCCAGGTATGATGATATATCTTCCGAGAAGATTTCCGTGCTCTCAGCATAGTTGGGATTAGAGTCCGAAAGACCCCAGTTCCTCAACACCTGGCTCTCAATAGCCATGCTGTTAAAACCAGCGAGGGTAAAGCAGGATGGAGAATCAGACCTCGAGACAGAAGGTCTTCTCAAAACGGCGGTCGCCAAGGGGCGTCTGCCACCAGGCGCACTAGGTCTGTGTACCAGGGATGCTGAGGCAAATCTGGGGCAATCAGTATTACTGGGATCCCCGGAGCAGACGTGGTAACAGTTTGTGGGCCGGTACATGTCGCTCTGCCCACTGAAGGATGTGAGCGACCTCCCGTGCGGCAGCTGAGCTTCTTGTTCCTCCTTGGTGATTGAAGTACTCCACCGCCGTAGCATTGTCTGACTGGATCCTGATCAGACGCCCTCAAAGTCTTATAGACCACGTGGAGAGGCATAGCCTGTTCGCTCGCAGCTCGAGCACATTGATCGGCAACTTGGATTCCTCCTCCGACCAGAGGCCCTGGGTCGACTGAACTCCCATTACTCCACCCCAGCCGGATAGGCTGGCATCCGTTGTGATCACTGTCCACTTCAGAGGTAGGAACGACTCCCCGGACCGAAGTGCTGGAGACCTCAGCTACCAGATCAGGGAATACATGACTAACTGGCTCACCTGAATCTGCCAATCCAGAGGCAACAGATATTTGTCCCATTTTGTCAAAATCTCCTTCTGCAGGACTCTGGTGTGGAACTGGGCATAAGGTACTGCCTCGAAGGAGGCTACCATGAGTCCCAGTACGCGCATGCAAAAGCGGAGCGATGACCACTTGCGGTTCATCAGCAGTTTTACCGTGGATCCGAGAGTCTGCAATTTGTCTGAAGGGAGAAAAACTCTTCCCTGGAGTCCAACAGCAAGCCTAGGTACTCCGGATGCTGGGTCGGCACAATCACCGACTTTAGGTTCAACAGCAACCCAAATTCTTGCAGGGTCTGCAAGGTGATCGCCACATCCTCCTTTAATGCTGAGGTGGAAGATGCCCTCAGGAGGAAATCCTCTAGGTATCCCACGATCGCGATTCCACGTTGCGGTAGCAACGCCAAAACTGGAGCCAATACCTTGGTAAAGACTCGGGGGGGCTGAAGCCAGATCAAAGGGAAGAGCCACAAACTGGTAGTGGTCTTCCCCAACTGCAACCCACAGAAACTTTTGATGCCAAAGGCATATGGGTATGTGCAGGTACGCATCCTGGATGTCTAAGGAAGCCAGGGAGTCCCCTTGATGAAGTGCAGCGACTACTGAGCGGACTAATTCCATTCTGAACCTCTGTACTTTCACAGTAATTGAGGGCTTCCAGGTCCAAGACTGGACGTACCCTTTCCTTCCTGGGGACTACAAACAGGTTTGAGTAGAACCCCTGGAACGTTCCAAGTCCGGAACAGGTACCATCACCCAGCAGGTCCCTTACCGCCTCCAAAAGGGCCTCCCGGTGAGCCAGGAGTACGGGTATGCTGGAGGGGAAGAATCTGTTTTGCGGTCAAGAGAGGAACTCTATCTTGTGGCCAGAGGAAATCAGATCGCAGACCCATTGGTCGGACAGCCAAGAGGTCCACCGGGCTGCAAACTCCCGAAGGCGACCCCCCCCACCCGTGTTGTGGGTGGGGGCAAACCTTCATGTGGTAGCACTTTAGTTCGCAGGCTTATTAGGTTTGCGGTTCCAGGGACACTTAGGTCCTTCAGAAGTCGTTCCCGTCGGGCTGGAGACACTTGGTCGAAGCCCCGGTGGACGAAAAAGCCGTTTGTGAGCGGAGAAAGAGGGCCCTTGCCTATGGCGTGGCTCCTTAGCCTTCCTGGCCTGTGGGAGTAGAGTACACTTACCACCTGTGGCATTTTTAATAATGTCATCCAAAGAGGCTCCAAAAAGCCGGCCGCCAAGGAAGGGAAGATCCGTCAGGGCTTTTATGGATGCCTGGTCGGCAGACCAGCATTTTAACCAAATCAGGCGCCTCAGCACCACTGCTGACACTGAAGTCCTGGATAACAGAGGGAGGGTATCCAGGGGCGCATCACAAATGTACTTAAGGCTTTGCACTAGCTGGTCTGCTAGTTCCACACAGATAGGAGAAGCCTGTTCTCCAAATTTGCGTTGCAACAGTTTTGCCCACTCAGTTAGTGTCTGCGACACAAGTGCGGATGCCAGTACTGGTCGCATGGTTAACCCTCACAACCGTAAACAAGGAACGAGCCACTGCCTCGGCCTTCCTGTCCGTGGGATCCTTAAATGCAGGAGTCCCCTCTACCGGAATCGTGGGTACTTTGTTTAACCTGGATAATGGGGGGTCCACTACCGGAGGAGCCGGCCATTTGTTCAGAAGGCTCTCCTCAAAAGGGGTAGCGCACCGCCAGGTATTTAGTGACCGAAAAGGTCCCTTGCAGTCGACCCCATTCCTTGTAAATGAACTTGTCAAAATAAGTCAGATACAGGAACACCTTAGGTGAAGGGGCTGGCTTACGGGACCCAAAAGGGACCGCTACATCAGCAGAGGGATCTACTGGCTCCTGAATCTTCAGGGTATCACACACAGCTGTAATAAGTGCTCCAACAAGCGATTTGTCGCACACGGACCCTCGCTGTCCGAACTGTCCTGGTCAGCGTCATCTGAAACGACAGAGCAGGGGGTCATCATCCTCAGAAGGGCACGAGCCTGCTTCATAGCTCTCCCCGGAGGGGGGGGGTGCAGGGGCTGCTTTTTAGCACCTTTGCCCCCATGCACCGCCTCCATCTAAGCAACGAACTAATTGAGGACCGCCAACAAAGCGTCCAGAGGCACTGCACAGTCTGCAGGCGAACCGGTTGCAATTGCCTGGATTTCAGGTGAAGAAACACCAGTTTCTGAAGACATGCTGACCCTACCCTGTCTGCCACCTGATGGGGACTTAGGACAGTGATGGTCCCACCCTCCTAACTGGTGCTGGCTGAGGGGCTCTTTCCCGCAGGACTCCCCACCCTGACTTGTTCTGCGCTGTCCAGCAAGTAGTGCCTGTGTCCCTTGTCAGCTCCCAAGTGCATAGGCGATCACACTGTGCTGCTGTCTATGGCGCTGAAACTGATCCACAACGTGTTCAAGCTCCAAGAAGGTGGCCGCCCCGCATCCAGTATAAAAGGACACAAACGCAGGGAAAATGCCCGCCGAGCTACAGGAAAGCCTGCTGCTCCTTGCACTCACCTTAGAATACTGAATAGCATGAGGGACAGTGACAGAGAAATGCCGGTATACAGCGCTGCAGCGAACGACAGGCACAGCCACCAGACACCCTCCCAGGGATAGAAAAACACACATCAGGGCACAGCCAGCCAGCGCAGTCCCCCCCCCCCCAGATAAGAGCCCCCCCAGAGAGCCCCTGCACGACACACACACACCGCTCAGCAGCCTCATGCCGCAATGCAGCATCCCCCACAGGGAGGGGGGGAGGGAAGATAGGGACAGGGAGAGAAGTGTGGGAGGTGAGGGACCCCTGAATCAACCTCCCAGGGAATTCCCAGCTGCTCAGCCCCACCGAAGCAGGGTGAGCTGTACTTACCAGTCCTGCAGAGCTTGGAAACATTCCATCACAGACCCAATCTCCGATCAGTACGGGGTGGCTGTTGGCCCGGCATACTGTGACGCAGACATCAGCAAGCCGGTCATACGCGTGCCCCGGAGCATTAAAGCTCACCAACCAGCTCTGGAGCTGAGGTACGTTGTGGCAGACCCAGCGCATAGCTCTGGTCTGCATACACTCGCTGGCCAGCCTGGGGAGTCTACAAGGATAAGGGTTTCCAGCCTGTCACCCAACCGGCTGTTGATTAAAGATTCTGTGATCTGCTGTCTTGCGCAAAAAGCAGAGCTTCCACAGAAAAAACATGGACCGATGGGCCCACAGGGTTCCTAGGTCCTTCTTCACTAGGCAAAATAAAACTGAAGCTGCATGGCAGTCTGGGGGGTTGTTACCTAAGGGACCGCCCCTTGGGCTAAACTAAAAGTTCTGTGTTTTTCATAACATGTTATGCCTAGTCCTCTCCTAAAGGTGGCGTAACAACCCAATGGCTAAGAGAGGAGCTGTGTCAGTCGGTGAATATAAGAGAAATTGGCTTTTCTATACAGAAAATATAATTTAAAAAAAAGCAAGACCAGAGGTAACAAAGATGATACAACTGGTGGTTTTCTAGTGCATGATACATTTGACATATTGTAGATTGAACTGGGGTGTTTGCAAAGTAGGTCCTAATTATTTCTTTTCAATGTCCATTCTCAGCATTAGCCTGTTTTTGCAGGAAGAGTTGAATAGCAAGCACCAGCCTAAACAAGTAGAATATGTATTCATTTTATATTTATGTTTTCAGACAACAATGCCAAAAGCCAAGAGAAGTGTTAAAAGGACAACAAAGGCTGTGGTTGCACGCGAGGTCGGAACTTTTTGGCAAGAAATGTATATACGTATGTTCATTTTATTATACCTTAAATTTAGTTGACAGTTGTAAACAAGTAGTTAAATCTCTTGCTAATAAATGATTACAATCTCATGTGAAGTTGCAGCCCTACTCAGTATGACTAATTCACATAACTCTGTCTCAATGTTATCTCACACAATTATTTTATTTATTTTTTTAGGCCGGGTTCACACCGCTGCGATGCGGGAACGCCGCGAATCCGCGGCGTTTTCCCGCATCGCACACCTCCCGCCGGCAGTTCACACTGCCCTATGCGGACGGCTGGGAGTGTCAATGATATGTTAATGACACCCCCAGATCCGTCCACATAGCGCAGTGCGATCTGCCGACTCGCACAGGAATCGGATCGCATGGTGTGAACCCCCATGCGATCCGATTCTGTTGCGGACCAAAAAAAGGGTCCCGTGCGAGTTTGCTGCGGGAGCGCTGCGAATTCAGCCATACTATCTGTATGGCTGAACTCGCATCGCTACGGAGATCGGATGTGATTTGCGGTGCGAATCACATCCGGATCTCCCCCCGCAGCAGTGTGAACCCAGCCTTAAACACAAAAAAAATCGTTTTCACCGGTTCAGAGATGTTAGGATTTCATGTTCAGAATAATCAAAAAATCTCCTAAAAATTAGGGACTTCGTGGGAGTTAAGCTGTACCCAATGGCATGCACTCTGCACTAAACGCAAAGTATAATGTATTGTTTAGTAAACAAATAGAATGTATAGCTAGTAGAATCTAAAATAGAGATGTTATTACTCATTGAAGGTTAGGGTTAGAAAACCCAGGAACAAAAATAAATATTTCAGTTTACCAGTCCTTAAATGTTGTGGCTGCATTAGTTTTCTTTTTTCAGTACAGAAAACACCTGCTGATCCTGCCAGAAATGCAACATCCTTGTCACTTCCTGTGAGCTGTATTGAAGGTTATTATCTTCCTTCTGAGCTAGATCTGTAAATGACATATTGCCCTGCCCTCCATGCAATGGAGATGAAGAGATAAGGACATGTTTGTAGTCCATATCAGAAGAGCCCCAAAAAGTGATGACTAGGGTTGGACCTATACCGAGTACCAATAGTTTTCAGTGTGATTTGTGTCAATACAAAAAAAAAATTGGGTCAAAACGCACTGGAAAGAATCGCATGCAATTGAACCACTTAAAGACTGCCCACTACATATATACTGCGGCAGGGCAGCTCGATTTCGTGAAATTATGTACCTGTACATTGTTTTGTGCATGAGACACTGCGTGCACGTGCCGCCGGAATGCCAGGGGAGCGCATGCTAGGCAGATCCCTGTTCTGACAGGGGACAATACTGAGAAAGTCTATTCCTAGTAATCAGAAACAGCCATCTTTGTGTTGTTCCAGTGAGCCCATCCCCCAACACAGTTAGAACAAACACAGAGGGAACACAGTCAACCCTTTAATCACCCCCTAGTGTTAAACCCTTCCCTGCCAGTGTCATTTATACTTTGATCGGTGCATAATTTTTTTTTTTTTTAGCACTGATCACTGTATTGGTGTCACTGGTCCCTAACCAGTAAAAACAATAAAAAAAATGTCAAATCCATTAAAGGGGCTGTAAACCCTTGATGTTGTTCACCTTAATGCATTATACGAGTAGTGCATACTATCTGTAGTGCAACCTGATCCCCGGTCTTTCCAGCAACAAGAAAGAGCACACCAGCTCCAGCCATGGATTGGATAGATCGATAGCGGCAGGAACCATTGGCTCCCCCTGCGGTCAATCAAATCCAATGATGCTGGAGCTGGGGGCGGGGCCAAGTCCTGTTGTCTGTGTGAATGAACACAGCAGAAGGATAGGACACAGGAGCGCACCCGCACGAGTGCCCCGAGGGAGTGCAGCTCTCCAACGGGGCACTCGAGGAGGAGCCAAGAGCACCATGAAGAGACCCCAGAAGAGGAGGATCAGGGCAACTCTGTGCAAAACCAACTGCACAGAGGAGGTATTATTTTTTTTTTTTTTAACAAACCTTTACATATCCTTTAATCTAAACCTATTTTGTAGACACTATAACTTTTGTGAAAACCAAACAATATATGCTTATTGCAATTTTTTTTTACCAAAAATATGTAGCAAAAAAAAAACACATTCGCCTTAACTGATGAATACATTTTTTTTGGATATGTATTATAGCAGAACGTAAAAAAATATTGTTTTTTTTTTCAAAATTGTCTCTGTTTATAGCTCAAAAAATAAAAACTGCAGAGGTGATCAAATACCACCAAAAAAAAGCTCTATTAGTGGGAAAAAAGGACATCATTTTTATTTGGGTACAGTGTCGCACGCCTACACAATTGTCAGTTAAAAAAATGCAGTGCTGTATCTCAAAAAATGGCCTGGTCATTAAGGGGGCCCTTCCGGGGCTGAAGTGGTTAAACAGGAAGGCGGTGCGATTTCTGTCCGAATCACACGCAATGTCCTCCACTGCTCCTGTGTGTGTATAGAAATGGAAAAGCTCCAACTCACAGTACATCTGATCTAATGCAAAATCAACATAGCTGTCCCAGTCCCGCTGATGATAACAAATCACAGCCGTCGGAGGTGCTCACAGGGCTCGAAAAGAAGTCCTGGGACCCCGTGGGTATAGGGTGGAAGTGATGTCAGCTTGGGGACAGACCTGTACATCTCCTCCAATCCTGTGAGCACCTCCAGCGGCCATGATTTGCTATCATCGGCAGGACCAGGACACCTATGTAGATTTTGCATTTGGTCAGATATGTACTGTGAGTTTTAACATTTTTAATAAACTGCCCACTAGATAGTGCTTTTCCCTTTCTATACACACATACACAGGAGTGGGAGTCCATACGATTCGGACAGGGATCACAGCGCATTCCTGTTAAAACTGCATGTGATTTGCAGTGCAATTTGCATCCATTCATTTTGTATTAATACAAATCACACCAAAAAGTACCAGTATCAGTATTGGGAGCATTTGCGCAAATACAGATACTTGCACAATTGCTTGGTATCGGTATATTTCTAGTGATGACCATGGCTCCCTCTATGAATAGAGTGAAGTGATGATGTAGACACACTACATAGGTAAAAATAAAGCCAAAGAAGCATAAAAAAGGCAGCCACCACAACCACGTTTAAGTAAACAATGGGACCAGAGCAAGTATATAAAACTAAAATGTACTTTTAGTGAAACAATACCTTTTTTCACTTCTCAATGCATGTAAATACACTAGCTCGTTGGGAAATCTTGGTCAGCTTGACATGGCACTGCTCCCGGTTTAACCATGGCGTCTATGGAAATCTTAGTAAAATTGACATGGCACTGCTCCCGAACCATAAGTGACACCAAACTTGGGGACTCAGGACTACAACATGGTAAATTACCAAGGCAAGCTGGCTGACCCCAAAATTGGATATGTTGTAGTCCTGGGTCCCCTCCCGGTGCTCCCAAAGTTTGGTGTCCCTGTCACTTATGGTTTGGGAGTAATGCCATGTCAAGATGACCAAGACTTTTCATAGACGCTAATGTGCGTAAATTGAGGGTACGTAAAGCAAGGAATGCCTGTACTGGTGTGTTAAAATTTTGGTTTTAGGTTTAGATAAACTTTAAAGAAAATTACGAGGCCAAGGATTTTGTCATGTATTTTAGTTTTATACCTAAACATATTTCTTCAGGCTTAGTTAGTAACAAAAGTGAAGGTGGACAGACTACAAAACCTTTGAAAATATGTAAGAATAAAAAAATACGGGGGGGTTGACATTGTTAATGTCCTTCTAAAAATGCAGCCTGGTTGAAAATGCAGCCAATGCCTTGAATATTTTCCAAGTTGCTAACGCAGAGTAAATAAATGGATATGGAAAGAAAAACGGCTTTATCTTTCTATGTGGAGACCATCTTGGTGGAGGCAGGGTTTTGCTTCCTCATGTAAAAGTTACCCATCTGAAGCCTGGTCATCTGATGACTGGTGAGGGAATATTCAAGAAGCAGCAAAGATTCACAGAATGAATGAAAGAATGGATGGAGAAGATTCTTGTCCTGCACATATTTAGGTACAGCTTCCTCTCCAGCAAGAATTACAGCAAAGCAGTGACACAACTAAATCTCACTTCAATTCTCCTAAGACTAAAAGTCAGATGCTGCATCACCTAAGATCTCTTACTGCAGACATACAGCTATAAGGCTGTAGGTAAAGGAAGAACACTGTTGTTTTTAGAAGGAAGACAAAAAAGGTAAATCTTTCAGGGTACCACTTAGGGGAAACTACCATTTTAAATGTTTCCTTTAAAGATAGCACATCTTACATTTTAAATCAATAAGTTCATCTTTAGGTACATGTTACACCTGTATTTAGATAACTGGTTACTAAAGAGCACCTGCCCACACCTCCTGATCCCTTCCGTGACAGTAGACGGAGGACCTTCTCCCCATGCCCACTGTCACATTTTGAAAATCGTGTGGTTGAGGGGGTTCCACCCACACAGCTGGATCATTAAATCACGGAGCTCTGGGAATGAATGAACTAAATATCCTGTATTCAAACTGTGAGGCGGATGATAAGTGTTCTCCTAGTTCACTGACACTTCCTACAGCTTTTAAACAGAAAGCATATACAAAAGTATAGCCTGAAAGCTGAAGGCAGCATCTGCAGGTGCCTCACTTTGCACCTGCGATCGGAAACACATAGGTGCAATTTTCTGCAGGCTCCAGAAAAAAAAATAAGTTTACATGTTTTTACCTGCAAAAATATTTCCACTTATTAATTTTTTTTAACCACTTCAGCCCCTGAGGATTTGGCTACTCAATGATCAGGCCATTTTTTGAGATACGGCACTGCACCGCTTTAACTGGCGAATGTGTGACACTGTACTCAAACAAAATTTACATACTTTTTTTCCCCACACATAGAGCTTTCTTTTGGTGGTATTTTATCACCTCTGTGGTCTTTATTTTTTGCGCTATAAACAAAAAAAGACCGACAATTTTTATTTATTTTTTTAAAACACGATATGAATCCTTCTACATATTTTTGGTAATAAAAATCGCAATAAGCGTATATTGATTTGTTTGTGCAAAAGTTATAGCATCTAAAAAATAGGGGAAAGATTTTTTTTTTTTTTACTAGTAATGGCGGTGATCAGTGATTTTTAATTGGGACTGCGACATTATGGCGGACAGATCGGACACTTTTGACACATTTTTGGGACCATTGGCATTTATACAGACATCAGTGCTATAAAAATGCACTGATTACTATACAAGTGTCACTGTCACTGGCAGGGAAGGGGTTACACTAGGGGGTGATCAAGGGGTTAGCCGTGTTCCCTAGCGAGTGATTCAAACTGTGGGGGGGAGGGGACTGAGTGAGGAAACGATTGTTGTTCACCCCTGACGGCACGGACATCTGTCTGTTTACATTGACAGATCTCCGTTCTGTCTCTGTGTGGACCGATCGCGGGTGTCCAGCGGTCGCACGCACATTGGCTCCGGTGGCTAGCTGTGACTGGTCATAGTGATCACATGGTAAAGACAGGGTCAAATCACAGCCCATTTGTGCCATGTGATTAGCTGTGACCAATCACAGCTAATCACAACAATAGACACAGTCTACACACTGTTATTCAGTAAAAAATATTTGCTAATAGCAGTAAAATTCACTGCTATAAGCAAGGATAGTATGTAAAAATAAATATATAAATAAATCCTGAGCAACTCCTTAGAGTGGTACAGTTCTAATACTGTAGCAACACTGTACTGTAAAAAAAAAAAAAGAAGTAAAAATATATATATATTTTACATACTGTCACCAGTCAGTGTTGTTCCTGATCACCGTCACACCAATGATAGGATGCTGCTGTACTGGTGACAGTATGTAAACTATTTTTTTTAAATGTGAAAAAAAAATATTTCTTACATTTTCCAAAAAAGTGACAAATAATTAGAACTTCCAAAAACACCCCACACCTTAGACTGCCTACCTTCTAAAAAGGTAATTTTGGGGGTACCGTATTTCTACTGCCCTGGCGTTTTCAGGCCTCAGGAAATTAAATAGGCTATCAATACATCAGGATTGATCAATTTTCAGATCTATACCATTGTTTAAGTATACCTTTTCTACAGACTAAATAATATACACTGATTTGGGTTATGTTCACCAAAGAAACGTAGCAGAATACAATTTGGCACACATTTCTGAAGATTATTTGCAAAATTTTATAACAAAGACAGATGCATTTGTTTGCAAAATGTTGGCCTTTTTTTGCCAATTTAGCAAAAACGTAAAAATCCAGTGGTAAATAAATACCACCGAAAGAAAGCTCTATTTGAAAATGATAGAAATTTGATATAGGTACTATACAGTGTTGCATAACTGTGCAATTGTCATTCAAAGTGAAGCCCTGAAACAATGAAAGCTGAAAATTGGATAAAAAAGTGCCCTGTATTGAAGTGGTTAAAGGATAAGTTCATCTTTTGACAAAAAATTCTAAATGCTAATTTTTTTTTGTAGGGGGAAAAAAAAATGTGCATTAATTATTTTTGTTTTGGAAGCCTGTAACGCATTGCACCAGCAATCAGCAGACAGCCGCAAAGGACCTTGTAGTTTTCCATTCACTGAGTCTTTTTGAATTGTAGCAGCAGACACGGGGAGAAGATCCCCAGTTTGCTGTAACAGTGGGGATTGGGGTGGCGTGGGGGCCTGTGCATTCATAACATGTTACACCAATAATCAGGGTGTAATATAACATGTTAGGAAAGGTGAACTTATCCTTTAAGGTTGAAACAGTGATGCAAAAAGAAGGTGGATGTCCTATGAGTTATTAAAAATTATGACACTGATGATGCAGAGACACGTGTAGTAAACGGTTTACAGCCTATGGGTAGATTGTACAATGAGAAATGCAAGTGGGGGAAGAATCTGATGGTTTCAAAAAGAACATAATGGTAACGCGAGTCTAAGTGGAACCTTCAGCTGCATACAAATACTGGGACTCTGTACAACATGCCAAGTACGTTAAAACCTTACGAAGGTCATCTTATAAACAATGAAAATACAGCAAGTCAGAAAAGGGGGAAAATGGGTAAGTTAGTTGTGATACATAGGAATTAACCATCAGAGATCTTCTTCCGAAGTAGTGTGGAAATATATAGTGTTGAATCTTAAAGCGATTGTAAGGCCGCGTACACACGGACGGACTGTTCGTCCAACTTTGTCCGCTGAACAGTGTTTCAGCGGACAGTCCGCTCGTGTGTGGGCTTCAGCGGACAGTTTCAGCGGACAGTCTGACGAACAAAGTTTTTCGGAATTTCCGTAAGACTGTCCGCTGAAACTTGGTTTGAGCGAACAGTCCGCTCGTGTGTAGGCTTGTTCGGCAAACTAAGTCTCGCGCATGCTCAGAAAGAATTTACACGGCGAAGGTTGCATTGCAGTGTATCGGACGCCGAATTTCTCGTCCCGTCGTACGTGCCGTTCACGTCATCGCGCAAGTTTTCAGCGGACTGTTTGTTCATCGTGTGTGGTCAAGTCCGCTCATGCAAATTTTGAACGGACTGTTTGTCAAACTGTTTGACGAACCTAGTTGGGCGGACAGTCCGCCCGTGTGTACGCGGCCTAAAGGCTCGTCGCTTTGCTATAGAAAAATAGGATTTTTGTACTCACATAAAATCCTTTTCTCTGAAGTTCATTGACAGACACAGCTCCAGCAATCTTGACCATAGGGTTATTATGCCACCTTCAGGAGAGGTCTAGGCAGACCATGTAATACATGTGAAAAACAACAGAACTGTACAGTTCCGTCCAGGGGGTGGTCCCTCTGGTAATAACCCCTCAGCCTGTTTCCTGCAGCTCAGTACGTCAACAAGCAGTATAACGTAAATAGGAGGGGAGGGTGCTGTGTCCGTCAATGAACGTCAGAGAAAAGGTTTTTACGGTGAGTACAAAAATCCTATTTTCGCTTTCGTTCATTGACGGACACAGCGCCCTTAATCTTGACCGTAGGGACGTCCCCAAGCAGTGTCATGATGAGGGGTGGGAACAGCAAACATAACTTGACCCACAACCAGAGGTGCTCCCCAACGGAAGAGTCACCATCTGAACCAACCGCATTAGAACTTGCGGTAACCATATCCATCAGAATGTGTTGACAATCAAAATGTAACTTTCTGTAACAAGAAGAAAGTGTGTAAATTGCAACATTACATGGCTGCCTGCAAAACTTTGCGGCCAAAGCAAGCATCAGAAGATGAGCTTACATCAACTTTGTAGAACTTTGTTAAAGTGTGATCACGACCAAGTCGGCGCCTTACACACCTGGAAGAATGACGCTTGATGTCGGAAGGCCCAAGAGGTCCCAATTGCCCCAGTGGAATGGGCCGTGACAGGAAAGGGGGGCACCTGTCCCTTCAAGGCATAAGCCTGGACCACGATCTGTCTGATCCACCTAGAAACGATGGTCAAGACCTCTAGCCCTTTTTTTGGACCAGCCACAGAAACTGGCAGACCCTTAGAGCCTGGGCCACATCCAGGGAATGGAGGGCCGATGTGTCAGCTTAGGACACAGAGATGGTAACACAACGTCTTCATTGAGATGGAAGGCCGAAACCACCTTTGGCAGAAAAGAAGGTTGCGTAAGCAACACAACCTTATCCCTGTCGATAACCAGATAGGGTGCCTTGCAAGACAAGGCCGCCAGTTCAGAAACCCTCCTGGCAGATGTAATAACCACTAGAAAGACCACTTTCTGAGAAAGAGTCAACAAGGGAATTTCCCTGATGTTCTCAAACGGCGGTTTCTGAAGCACCGATAGCACCAAGTTCAGATCCCATGGAGGTAGGGGTGGTCACACTGGGGGAACTACATACCGAACCCTTTGCACAAAGGTGCTCACCAATGAGTGAGACGCCAGGGGTTGTTGGAAAAAAACAAAAAAAAAAAACAACCCTTGATGGTGCTCAAGGCCAACTTCTGGTCCACTCCACGCTGTAAGGACAGCAGGATCCTGGACACCGAATAGGTGCGTGGACACCACCCCATCTCCTTACACATGGAGGTATAAGCTTTCCACGTATGATGGTATATCTTCCGAGAAGAAGATTTTCGTGCCCTCAGCATAGTGGAAATTGCCGAGTCAGACAGACCTTGGCTTCTTAGCACCTCGCTTTCAACAGCCATGCCGTTAAAACCTGAGCTGCAGGAAGCAGGTTGAGGGGTTATTACCAGAGGGACCGCCCCCTGGGCGGAACTGTACAGTTCCCTTTTTCACATGTATTACATGTTCTGCCTAGTCCTCTCCTGAAGGTGGCATAATAATCCTACGATCAATATTAATGGAACTGTGTACGTCAAGGAACGAAAGAGAAATAACAAACATGTTATACTTACCTGCTCTGTTGAAGTGGATTTGCACAGAGCAGCCCCGATCCTCCTCTTCTTGAGTCCCTCTTCTGTGATCCTGGTCCCTCCCTGTTTAGTGCCCCCACAGCAAGCAGCTTGCTATGGGGGGGGGGGGGGGTACAAGTTAAGTCACAGCTCCCTGTGTTCATTAAGACCTGGCCCTGCCCTCTATATGCCCCGATAGGCTGACACTCATGGACATCACTAGACAGAGAGGGACCTCAGGTGAGTGTTAAGAGGGCTGCTGCATGCAGAAGGCTTTTTAACTTAACGTATAGAATACATTAAGTTAAAAATAACTTCTGCCTTTACAACCCCAAGTCTTGCAAGTTTGAATATAACTGGTGATACAAGAAACAGAGAGAAGAAACAATAAAGCACAGCTTGAGAATATACACTCACATTGACCTTGTCAGGTGCTCTTAGGATCTAGTCTGCTCGAGATTTCATGTGTGGCCGACCAGGTTTGACAATAGTCAATCATATGACTGACTTCTGTAGATGGGCATGCTGGAAAACTTTTGTCAATCAGTGACTATAGCCAACAATCTGAGTATTCTGAATACAACATCCCTGCTAAACCTATTAATTTTTTTTGTTCAGCCTACTGCCTGATGGAAAAAAGTAGCCGTTTATGACCAGCTTTAATGCAATGTAGAACATGCAGATGTTTGAATTATAGCAAAACTGCAGTGTTTGTTGGATGCTATTAAAGTGAACTTTTCCCCCATAACAGTAATAATACATTTTACATGCACCTCTCTGTGCTGCTTCCAAAACATCTCATCTGTTAACCAGTTCACAACCACCCCATAGTAGATTTACAGCTACAGGATGGCCATTCTGTGCAGAATCACCTATACAGTTGTGTGAAAAAAGTATTTGCCCCCTTTCTGATTTTTTTTTTTTTTTTTGCATATTTGTCACACTTAGATGTCTCGGACCATCAGACTAATTTTACTATTAAAACAAAGATAACCCGAGTAAATTCAAAATGCAATTTTCTACAAGTGATGCAAAGCAGGGAAAGAAAATCCATCACATCCCTTAGTGAAAGCAGCACATATAGTACACAAAACACTGATTATGCACAGAATTAACCCTTTGACCACCCTGGATGTTTAAAGAGGAAGTAAACCCTGATGAGTTTACTTCCTCTTTCATTCCCTGCAAAGGCAAAGCATAATGGACTACTATGCATCGCATAGTAGCCCATTATGTGTCACTTACCTGACACAGGAGCCAGCGAAGTCGCCGCTGTCCCCTGTAGCCCGTCGCATCCATCTTGTTGGTGGGGTCTCGCAGCTCCGCCGCTGTCATTCGGCAAAGCCGCGATGACGTCACTCCCGCGCATGCGCACAGGAGCCGACACGTGCGGCAGCTCCGTCGCTGAGAATGCCGCGCTCAGTGCGCCTGCGCGCCGCTGTCTACGGCGCATGCGGCGTAGACAGCGGTGCCCGTTTTCGGGCAAATATCTCCTAAACCATATAGGTTTAGGAGATATTGCTTGGACCTACAGGTAAGCCTTAATCTAAGCTTACCTGTAGGTCAAAGTGGTTTGTAAGGGTTTACAACCACTTTAACCCCTTCCCAGCCAGTGTCAGTACAGTGCATATTTTTAGTACTGATCACTGTACTAGTGTCACTGGTTCCCCCCAAATTATCAGTGTCAAATTGGCTGCTGCAAAACCGCAGTACCGCTATAAGTCGCTGATTGCCACCATTACTAGTATTAAAAAAATAAATAAATAATAATCTTACTGAAGATGGCCACAGGCATAAGGGTATTTAACAAACACACAAAAATCATGCATAGAAACAACTAGTGAATGTCATTTTTAACTGCCATTTCATATTGTTTTTATAGGTGCCGTTATTTTATTTTTCAAAATCAAGGTGAAGGTCTGCTTCAATGGCTAAAGATGCGGTTTCACTTGCTGCCTGGAAATGCACTTTCTACTGAATGCCTCAGAGAGGCTGACAATGGCTACATGGTATTCTTTTCACTGTGGGATTATAATCATGGCTTACTTACTTCCTTGCTTTGTTTTCTTTCTTCATTTTTGCATTTCATTTTAAAGGAAATTCGCACTAAAGAAACATGCTGGCTGTCAATCTTTTAAGATTGCAACTTATAGAGACTCCGTCATAAAAAGTATTGTGAATGTCAGTTCCCTGGCTATCGTACTGATGGCTTTGACTTTCAATGCTTTTTGAGTTTCTGTCCCGAACAAGCATGGAGATGCGGAATTCTGATATTTTCCCAACACATTTACATCATTTACTGCATGCTTGTTTTGGGTCTCCGAGGCTGCAGTCATACACAGGCGTCATGTTTGAGAATTTTGTCAGCCATTGGTATGTGCGTTACTAGACGTTTTTTACAGCGTTTTTGAGCTTTAGAGGTTTTTTTTTTATTATTATTAGCCAATGGAGAAAAATATCATCCGTTTCTTCAGCTTTGATTAATAATTTTTATTTTATTTTTTTACTTTTTTTCTTTGTAAAGGGTAAAGGGTTAGGGGTTAAAGTGATTGTAAAGTCTTGTTTGAGGGAACAAGACTTTACTATGAGGGAACCTGAGGTCCCTGTGTTCATTCAGAGCCCCGCTCTGTTAGGTTAAGGTCAGGATTTGGGATAGGGGTTGCAGTTATTTTAATAATTTATTTCATTATTATTGTTTATTGTTATTACATTTTTGCATTTGAGCAGAAAAAAAAAAAAATGTGAAACAGAATGCGCCAACATGCTCAAAAACATGCAAATCACACGTTTCTATGCATTTCTATGCAAAAAAAATAAAAATAAACGCACCAATCTTCTTGATTCAAGCTACAAAAAGAGCTCCAGAACTTTTTTGAGCTTCAAGCAACTTGTAGCGGAACCATCTCCATACGGATCTTTTTTTTTTCTCCTACAGCATTCTGGAGCTTCGAGATTCAACGTACAAAATGCTGAGATGTGAATGGGGCCTGACTCAAGAGTAGTGAAGGCAGAAAAAGGGTCATGACAGCAAGGCTACCTACATTTTCAGAAATAAGCCAGTACAAGTTTCCTTTAATATACCGCACAATGCAGCAAGTTGTCAGTAAATAATCCTGGAATATAAACGTAGCTTTCGAAAAAAAGAAATTCGATTTCTACAAATCATAAAGCACATCAGTATAGTCTACGGTTTTAGAATACAGATTTATGTGCAGGGGACCTATGACCTGACTGAGATTTAACCCCCTCATACCGACATAATGCATATATGCGGCCTTCTGCTTGTGATTACCCCGGTACCGTTTTTAGAGCCTATGGTTGACTTTCTTGTAGTAACAACCAATGTGGATGATCAGCGGCTGTTAATACAAGCAGCAGGAGGGGACGTCCCTCCCCTCCCGCTGGCTTCCACTGCTCTTCCTGGGCTCTCCCATCCCACTGGGAGGCCTGAGCGTCCAACATGCATGTCCGTCGGCTGGCCGCGGACCCGAACAAAGCAGGAATCTTCTTTGATCGGGTCTTGGATCTAGTAACAAGGAAAGGCAATGTCACAACCTCACTTTTGGTATACTAGAGCCTTAAAGCGAAGCTTGTTTGCTTCTTCCCCCCCTCCGCTGCCACATTTGGCCCCTACCTGTCAAAAACAGTTATCGGCTCCCACTTCCATGCAAGATCGCCGTATGGTGATCTATGAAACTTCTGGACCCTCCTCTGTCCCCCTGCTGCATTCTGGGAGACACACAGGTTCCAGAAGATAGTGGGACCACTAAAAGCACAGTGCAAATTGCACATGCTCAGTAAGAAACAGACTGTGAAAATGCAAGGCTTCACTTTCTGTTTACCTTAGTAAGAATGGCGGCACCTGCACCAGGAGCCCATAGCTCCCTGGACAGATAAGTTTCCTTATATTAAAAGTCAGCAGCTACAGTAATTGTAGTTGATGACTTAATTTTTTTTCACCCAGGTTGAAACTCCACTTTAAAGGCACTAGAGATTTATAAAAAAAAAGTCAGTATTCAAAATTGGCAAACTTGGCGTCTTGAATGCTTTTAAATGCAAAAGGAGTCTTTAAGACCACCGATCCCTCCATAAAAATACCTGAAACATGACTATTGCTGTTACAATGGATATTTACATTCCTTGTGACAGCAATAAAAAATAAATAAATAACCAATTTAAAAATAGACAGTGTAAAAATAACAGAATTTAAAAACGCTCCATCCCTCCGTGCTCACAAGCAGAAGTTAATGCATACACAAAAGTCGCACCCGCAAATGTAAACAGTGTTCAAACCACACCTGAGGTATCACCGCGATCGTTAGAGCCAGAGCAATAATTCTAGCACTAGACTTCCTCTGTAACTCTACATTGGTAACCGTTAAAATTTTTTAAAATGTCACCTATGGGGATCTTTAAGTACCATCGTTAGTCGCCATTCTACGAGTGTGCGCAATTTTAAAGCAGGACATGTTTGGTATCTATTTAGTCGGCGTAACATTTTTCACATTATACCAAAAAATTGGGCTAACCTTACGATTTTGCTATTTTTAAGTTCATGAAAGTGTATTTTTTCCCAAAAGATTGTGTTTAAAACTGCTGTGCAAATATAGTGTGACATTGAATATTTCAACGACCGCCATTTTTTTCACCATGGTCTCTGCTAAAAAAAAAAAAATATATATATGCTTGGGGTGTTCCAAGTAATTTTCAAGCAAAAAAGTGTCAAAAAAGCTTAGTCTTCAAGGGGTTAATAAGCCTTATGTTTATATATACCAAGCATATATATGCTTATGTGAACCATAATACGCCTTAAATATTATATATATATATATATATATATATATATATATATATATATATATATATATATATATATATATATACTTTGTGTATATAAACATATGTGAACCAATGGAGTAAATTACATCATAATGCAAAAGGTATAAAGCTGCCGGACCAGCTGTATTATGTGAAAGGGTGTTTCCTCTCTCTGTACAGTATTTTGTGATCGCTTTGTGGGTGCGGACACAGAAAAAAGAACAAAGCTGGAAGGAAATTATGCATTCATTTCTTTGTCAGGCAGGTTGGCACTTGCATAGGGTTTTCCCCTGAGAATTAAAAACAGAGTAACTATATATGAAGCAATTAATAAAAGTAATAGGTTGTATCAAATATACAAGCACTGGCACAATAGACTCTCTGATAAATCCTGCAATTACAAATGTATAGTTGTCAAGTACTGGTCAATTTGTCCATAGACTCCAACGTTTAAACTCATTAAGGGGGCTTTACAGTTGCAATGTGTCCCTTTCGATGCTTAAGCCTAGTACACACCACTAGTTTATTTTTTAAGCAACGGTCAGTTCCAGTCAGTCATTGTACTAACGATCCGATGTTAGTACAGTGATCTCCCCTGCTGCTCTATTGTGTTCAAATAGGTGGACGGCCCCCGCCAGAATACTGCTGGTTTTCCAACATGCTCATCCGACAGAAGCCTGTAGGACCGGCTGCCATACACATGGGCTGAATGTTGGGCATTTTTTTATTGAACCCACCGATGTCGCCCGACATTCGGCCCCTGTGTACTAGGCTTTAGAGGCAGGTGCAGTGTTCAGCCCCACTACAGGCAGCCTGTCAATGTCTCTGGGGATAAACAATGTACCATATTGTACACAAGTATTTTGTGTTCCATAACCTTGTCCCTAAATGGACAGGACCCAAGGACTAGTAGCATTGGGGACTGAGAAGCAGCATGAGGAACCAGTCAGTTGTGCCGCAGTACATGGGGCATGCTGATAGTAGAAGAGAGGAGAGCAAAAAAGAAGAGCTCAATATTATGCCGATTCTACACTTGGGTCCCTTTCACACAATCGGACTGCTCGGCTCCAACTGTCCGTTTTTCAGGCGGACAGGCCGCCCGTTGCCCTCTATTGGGAGGTGGATGTCAGCTGACATCTATCTGCTGACACCCGCCTGGCATCAGATCCGACAAAATCCGCTGCAAACAGATGGATAGCGATATGTTCGCCATCCGTCCAGTGGATCGGATCAGATGACAAATTGGATGGAAACAGACATGGAGTCCGTTTCCATCCGCATGCCCCATAGGGAAGAGCGGTCTCTGCTATGCAACGCGGACAGGACCTGTCATCCGCCCCATGTGAAACGGGTCTTACTGTTTAATCACAGGCTAGAGAAGAAACAAGACCTGTAAGTGCTATCTAACTGAAGAAAAAAAAAAATATAACATCAAGGTTTTGTCATGACAGAGCTGTGCTGTGTGGTAGAGTAAATTTCAGTACTGGATAGACAAAAATACTAGTTGTCAGATAGAGCCTCGCCCATATATGTATTTGATCTGTGTATTCATTTGCCATTTGCCTGGAGTTCAGAAGTGATACACTATATTACTAAAAGTATTGAGACGCCTGCCTTTACACACACATTTGCACACTACTCATTACCAAGCTGTCCTATGCTTGGATCATAGTAAAGGTTCATTGTAGGAGCTGCTGTCAATCAATTCCTTATGACTGCCCAGGCAGGCAAGCTAGGCTGCCTGTAACGTGGCCTGTTACCTATGAGAAAGGGAGAGTACAACATATGTTCCCTCCTAGATTGTAAGCTCAAACAAGCAGGGCCCTCTGCTTACTACTGGATTTATTTGTATTGTAACCGTACTGTCTGCTCTCATGTTGTAAAGCTTTGCACCAACTGGTGGCGCTTTATAAATCCTGTATAAAAACAATAATAATGTGTAGGCATTGCATACATTAAAATGGGCACTGTAACCAGTATGCAGGGATAATGACACTGTTAGAAGTTTTTGAGTTAATTCATATTTTAAGTGATAAGGGTTTCTGAAAATATATGCAAGTTATATGTTCGGTGGTAAGTGATGGTTTCTGAAGGTCACACAACAGCAGATCGTATAGGGAGCAGTGGTTTTGCTGAGTAGGTATTTCTATTTTTGAGTTGGTCAGGACAATGGGTGGAGTTATGCTACTTATCTATAGACTGAACCATATTGGGTATATATGCAAATGTGGGAGTTATTAGGATATGCTGACATAACATCATGAAAAGTATAAGAAGGGAGTAAGATTATGAGAGAAGGAGGAAGATCGGTGGGAAGAGAATACTTTAAAAATGTAACACCAGAAGTACCACCTTAGAAGCCATCACCATGTCATATGTTACCAGATGTCAATCTTGTCTTTGCTTATCTTTCTGAACAATAAACCAACTATTGAACAGACGAAGGATTCTTCAATTTCTACTCCTGAAAGTACGTTTGAAATGCCTTGAAGGAAGACATACATATCTCCGCTACACACCCTTTAGGAGAAGGGATACTGATTCACATATTACACAAAGACTTTGCTATTCATTAAGAAACGCCCCTGTGAGTATGTAGAGTTTCCACTACATTTGTATTTACTCTCCTACACTCACTTTCTACAGACACCATTAGGAAAGAGCTGCCTCTGGATAGCACCGTCACCCCAGATAAAACTGAAAGAATCAACAACTTTTTTTATTAGCAAGATAAAGCACTTGGGAAATAAGAGGCAGCAGATCAATGCAATTTATCTGAGGGAAATATTGGCAAATGTGTTATTTTTTTACGTTTGGTAACTTAAAGGGGTGTTCCAGCGGGGACATTTTTTATTTTTTTTATTTTTTTTTAAGTCAGCAGCTAAAAAAAAAAAAAAAAAAAAAAAAGTAGCTGCTGACTTTTAATAACGATACTTACCTTTCCAGGGCGCCGGCAAAGTCGGCCGCCCGAGGCTGACCTGTCCCTCGGCTCTCGGGTTCCAGCGCTGCCATCCTCACTAAGGGAAACAGGCAGTGGAGCCTTGCGGCTTCACTGCCAGTTTCCTACTGCGCATGCGTGAGTCATGCAGCGCTTTGTGAATGGGACGCGCTGTGTTAGGAAACACAGAAATCCCATACATAGTGCGCCCCATTACCCAGAAGACAACGTGAGGTGGAGAGAAGACCGAAGATCACTGCGGAGTAGGAAGAGGCAGATTAGGAAGACTGCCTAGCAACGTTTTATTTATTTATTTATTTTAAGAATATTAATGCTGTTTTATTTTTTTTAGGGTGGCCCTCCACTATAAACATAACTGTACCTTTTGCTGAAAATGATTTTAAATATTTAATAATTGTACATACAATAATCCGTACAGTTTGGTAACCCTTTAAGTGCCATGCTCACACTAGTGCTGTAACGTAATATGCAAAGCAGTGAGTACACTAAGTAAGCTATTGAATTGTAGTAATATGAAAAAAATATATATATTTAACAGTAAATGCAGAAGGCCAATATTGGAAATCACCCTCAATTTACTAAAATAAAAGTCCTAGAAACAAAGATGATGTGAATTACTTAATATATCCTCCCCTACGAGATGATGCAAAAAGGTACCAGAGACAAGGAAACTAAATCAAACCATATATAGTAACATTGCTGAAATTTAGCTTTAATTTGTACAAAAGAAAGCAATCATATAGAAGGCTGACACCAAAAAGGGACGTGAAAAAAAGATGCGGCTGCACACCAAAGAGTCAATATTGATGTATTCATAACAACATGACTGCCACCAAGATGAGGGACACAGAAGAGGTGACACGTTTCACACTTAACTCGTGCTTCTTCAAGAAGCACAATTAAGTGTGAAACGCGTCACCTCTTCTGTGTCCCTCGTCTTGGTGGCAGTCATGATGTTATTTATAAATCAATATTGAATCTTTGGTGGTGTGCAGCCGCATCTTTTTGCCTTTCCTTATTGTGGTGGCGAGCCAGGGGTAGCACCCTGCACATTTGATCCACTGGATCACAATCACCTGGAGCAGTGTTACCTTTCTTTGGATTTTCCAAAACGAAAATGACGAGAACACTCACCCCTGCTCCTCGCAATAGTTCACCATTGTTTCAAAGCCAACCATTGCAGCTTTGTCTGATGCTTTGGTATCTTTCCTTTTCGCCTGTAAAAGCAGACATATAAATTATCCTAACAAGAACCTTAATTTTATTCATACAATAAGGGTTGTACAACCAGAAAAAACATGTACCGTTACTGAAATTGACAGAATATTAAAGCATGTAAAAACCAAAACGCATTCTTCTATTTTGGACAGAGAAGGAAATGGTTGGAACCCCTGCCAGGATTTAAACGAGTTTTACTTCCATCACAACTTTTGTCCTGAATACTATAATCTTATGTTCTTTATGCAAAACATGTCGGTATGAATTAAGCCACTTAATCAGCCCTAAGTAACTACTGATCCATTCAACTACAGGGAGCATTCTTGTTCAACTTATAGCATCTACAGCTGCTGCTTTCCTCTACATGCAGTTTTCATCTGCACTTATTTCCAGTAGGTATTTCAGCTGTTCTGTTCCTAGTGTTTTTTGTATTAATTTCAGTAGCCATTTAGTCACATTTCAGCAGTTGGATCTCTTCCTTTTTCAGTATTCATTGTAGTAGTTAAATGGTTTTACTTCAGCAGCTTTGTCCTGTAGGTTTTATGTACACTAGGCTTAAAAAAATGCCACTTCATTTGGCAGAAAAAAAAAAAGCTCATATAGAGCGCTTTTTGTACATAGTTTAGATGAGTTTAGAAGAGTTTTGCATTATTTCTGCCACAAAGCTGCAATCAGAAATGCAAACCAGAGTTGGTTTTTTTCCTGCCTCCAAGGCCTATTAAGGCTCGATTCACATCTATGCATGTTGCTTTTGAGCATTTTTGCAGTGCTTTTTGCGGTGCTTGCTGCGTTTTTGGAAACGCGTTTTTACCGCGATTTTGCCGCGTTTTGCGTTGTTTCTACACTGTGGTTGCTTAGCAACCAGATATATACAGTGAAAAAAATGAAAAAAAAAAAAAGCAAAATGCATATCGCGGCAAAATCGTGGCACTTGCGTTTTTGATGCAGGTCCATTGACTTCTTTTACATGCAAAACGCTGCATTTTGCATGAAAAAAAGTCCCGACCCTTTCCAAAAACACAGACACACAAAAATGCATTGATGTGAACATGTTCCATAGGAACCCATGTTAAAAAATTTCCTTGCATTTCTGCAAAATGCATAAAAAAACGCGCTAGTGTGAATCAAGCCTGTCAGTTGCTCAATTACGCTTCTGTGGAACAGCAGGTTCCAGTGAGGCCTATTAGTAAGTCTAAGTCTAAGTACGTGTAATAGATTAAAGGGTGGGCCGCCACCCGCTCGCCAATCGGATCAGAGTTCTGAGTGATAGCTTGAGTCCGACAACTGCAGCTTGTTTCCGCTGACTGGGTCAGATGCTCAGTGTCACTCCACCGACTGGATCCGGTGTCTTGTAAAATAGTGTCCTCCATCAGATGGTGTCCCCTGCGTACTGCGCATGCGCAGTACACAGGAACACAGATTCCGAAAATTGCCGAGGACTCCAGGTCCAGGTTCTATCCCCACTATCCAAGTGGACATAGAGTTAAAATAAAAAAGAGGCGAGCGAAGCGAGGCCGAGCCCGAAGCGTGGCGAGCGAAGCTCGCCCGCGAGGGGCCCTCTAAAATTCTCAACCCTATGTCCGCTTGGATAGTGGGGCTACCTCCTCCACTCACGGCGCAGGCGCCGTTCAGCTTCGGAGTTTTTCCGAAGCTTCCTCTGCTCCGTACTGCGCATGCGCAGTACGGAGCGGACAGCATTTGATAGGCGGACTCTATTAGGCAGAACACCGGCTCTCCGCTACTCCAACAAGCGTCTCCGATCCCCGTCGTTCGGATCACCAGCTCTTGGCTCCGTCAAGTCACCCCGCAAACAGTCCGGTTTGCACTCCGTGGCGACTATCTACCGATGCGTCCGAGAACCTTACACACAGTTCCGCACAGGCAGGCAACGTGGTTCCAAGAGACCAAATATGGCTGCTGCAGCTCCTTTTATCCCCTACCCAACATGCACTGCATATCGGAGTGTTCATGGGTAGGTTGCACAGACTCCTGGGTAACAAGGGTCAAACTCTTGTCCAAAACAAACATCACTTCCTGTCAGTCTTTTGGTGTTTTTATGATCACCATATCGGTGCATTACCAGATTTCATCAATAGATGGCTCTAAGCATTGAACCATCACAATGTCCATAAGTTCAGCATTGGTTTAAACATAATTACATCAATACACAATTATGTTCCCGCTACAGATGTATGCAACTCCATAAAAGACAATAAAAAGAGTACACCAGTATGATAAAACATTGGGAAATGCACATTAAAGCGGAGGTTCACACAAAAATGGAACCTCCTCTTTTCATAAACCCCCCCCCCCCCTCCGGTGTCACATTTGGCACCTTTCAGGGGGGAGGGGGGTGCACCTACTTCTGGGCATAGACTCCTGCGGGAGTCACGCCCCTTCACATCCCTCCCCCGCTGTGTTCTGGGAAACACACAGGTCCCAGAACACAGTGGGAACCAGTTAGGACACGCATCGTGACTCGCGCATGCGCAGTAGGGAACCGGGAAGTGAAGACGCAACACTTCACTTCCCAATTCCCTTAGCAAGGTTGGCAGCAGCCGAGAGATTAATCGGCTTTGGCTGCCAACATTGCGGGCACCATAGACAGGTAAGTGTCCATTTATTAAATGTCAGCAGCTGCAGTATTTGAAGCTGCTGGCTTTTAATATTTATTTATTTTGAGTGGACCCCCGCTTTAAACCTTTTCTACTATGTGCATCATTGTTATATATTGTAAGACTCAATATGCCAACTAAATATACTTTCTAATTATCTTAACCCCACAAATCAATAGCCTCATTCAAAGTCCCACCTTTCTTTTCCTCATACCTGAATCAGGGATGGAGGCACGCACCGTGTGCGTCATTTAAAGTCCCAAAGTCCCCCCTATTCTTGAGCTTTTTCAAGCTCCTTCGCGATTTTTTGGGCACTTCTGCTCAAAAGCCGCTTTCAAAAACGCGAGTTTGGTTGGATTTTTTCTGCCTGCAAGAGCATATGCCTGTAAACTCCTGACAAAGCCAAAGTGCCGTGGATACATTGGCTTACATGGAGGGGTGTTTCCAGGTAGAAAAAAAATGAGAGCTCATAAAAGCTCAAAAGCCTGTAGGAGCAACTTCTTTGAGCTCCTTTGAGATGCGGTGTGCATGAGCCCTAAATGTTGGAGTTTAAAATATGGCTGTAATCGTCCTAATGTGTATGGACACATAGGATAAAACTGAGCAGATTCAACAGGTAAAACAAAAAAATCCTGTAGTAGCAGAGATTTTTAACCACCTAAGCCCTGGACCAGTTTCCTGGCCAAAGACCAGACCACTTTTTGAGATTTGGCACTGTCGCTTTAACTGACAATTGCACGGTGATGCAACGTGGCTCCCAAACAAAATTGACGTCCATTTTTCCCCACAAATAGAGCTTTCTTTTGGTGGTATTTGATCACCTCTGCGTTTTTTTGTTGCGCTATAAACAAAAAAAAAAAAAAGAGCAACAATTTTGAAAAAAAAAAACAAATTTTTTTACATTACATAAAATGTTTTTTCCTCTGTTTAGGCCAATACGTATTCTTCTACATATTATTGGTAATAAATAAATAAATCGCAATAGGCGTTTATTGATTGGTTTGCGCAAAAGTTAAAGCGTTTACAAAAAAGGGGATAGTTTTATGGAATTTTTATACATTTTTTTTTTTTTACAAGTAATGGCAGTGATCTTTATCGTGAGTACGACATTATGGCGGACACATCGGACATTTTTGACACATTTTTGGGACCATTGTCATTTATACAGCAATCAGTGCTATACAAATGCACTGATTCCTGTGTAAATGTCACTGGCAGTGAAGGGGTTAACCGCTAGGGGGCCATGTAGGGGTTAAGTGTGTCCTAGGGGCGTGATTCTACCTATGGGGGAGACTGGCTGTGTGTGAGACGTCACTGATCAGTGACATTGTCACTAGGCAGAACGGAGAGATGCTTGTTTACATTAGCATCTCCCTGTTCTTCCTCCCCATGAGACGATCGTGGGTATCCTCGCGGCGATAGAGTCCGTGGGACCCGCGATCCGACTCACGTAGGCCCCGACCGGTGCGTGCGCGCCGCCTGTGGCGCATGCGCCGGTCGGAGCCTACGTGAGTCAGATCGCGATGGCACGGCGGCAAGTTTAAAAAGGGACGTACAGGTATGCCCATTTGCCTGTCCGTGCCATTCTGCCGATGTACATCGGTGTGCGCCGGTCGGGAAGCAGTTAAGCAAGTTTGCACAGAGCATAAGGCTGGCCATACATGGCTGAATTTCAAAAGAATTTTCTTTTGAAAATCTGAATTTTGTATGTTTTGTGATCCGATGGTAACACTATTGATTTCGAAAATCAACCACCCAAGCCTTCCACTTCACCTCCTGTTGCTACAGAAAATCATTTTCGTGGCTGGGAATCTTCTCTTCTTGTGCTCATGCGCATTTATTTTTTAATTACATTTCTCGCACAATTCTCCCATCGATTAGAAAATCTTTCGTTTTTAAAAAAAAATTCCCAACATGCCCGATTACTCAAATTCGATGGTCGCACGAAAATCGGCTGTTGCTGCAGCTCACTAATGGTGCAAAATTCAAAAGAAAATTCTTAGATAAGATTTTTGTAAGAAAATGCTTTTGAAAATCGACCCCTGTATGGCCTAAGTGTGCTTTAGTACTTACTTTTTTTTAGTACTTGTTCTAGTAGCAATTTATTTCTATTGCAGCAGCCTGATTTTTGAGTAGGTTTTTGTAGAATTTCTTTTTGATGCATATTGAATATATTTTTACATTATATATCCATTTCCTTTATTGAATGTTTTACTCTGTATATCGATTGTCTTTTAATATTCTGTAATTTAATCAAGACAATTTAAAGCAGAGTTCCTCCCCCCTATGGTGTCACATTTGGCACCTTTCAGGGGGGAGGGGGGGCATAACTGTCTAATACAGGTATTTGCTCGCACTTCCGCCGATTGATCGCCACAGAATCTGCTTCGGATGAGGAAATCACAGGCAGCCTGGACAGGTAAGTGTCCATATTTTAAAAGTCAGCAGCTTCAGTATTTGTAGCTGCTGACTTTTGATTTTAAATTTTATTTGACATGTCTTATTATGTGAGGTTTGTGGTATAATTTATATATATATATATATATATATATATATATATATACTGTATTCATACGTATATCTAGACATAAATTTCCATCATTATGACCTTGTTTTTTGCTTATTCTTGAAGGGAGAGTGGGTGTTTACAAAATGTTCCAAATAGGTAAATTTTCCCAATAGGTACAACCAAAGAGATCAGACTTACTGGTGTGGCAGGCTACATCAATGATTGTATAATTCTTTCATTAAATCGGTCTGCTCTCCTTTTGTATGACATTATCATTAACACTGTGGACTGCAAACGTTAGGTTATTTTTTTTTTTCTTTTGCAAAAATGCTGCACCCATCTCTCTACTGTCAGCCCTAGCAGCCCAAGTTCATTCCTGTGTTTTTTTAGTAAAGGACTCAGCTGCTTGGCATCTACAGTACACATATATTCAACTGTTAAAAGCCCAAAGACAACGCAATTACCAATAAGCTAATCTGCCTCAATTAGTAGGGACCTGCTGCTGCATACCAACATGGGCAGCAGAGAATTACACAACAATGGTATACAAGGTTCACATTAACCACTTGCCTACAGGGCACTTATACCCCCTTCCTGCCCAGACAAATTTTCAGCTTTTAGCTCTTAAACTTTGAATGACAATTACTCAGTCATGCAACACTGTACCCATATGAAATTTTTGTTCTTTTTTTTTCCACACAAATAGAACTTTGATGGTATTTAATCACCACCAGGTTTTTCATTTTTTTGTGCTAATAAAAAACAAAAAAGGTAAATTTGGTAAAAAAAATTAAAAAAATTTGTTTCTATTATAGCGTGCGCTTTTAACCCTTTTTTGGTTAAAAGCACCCCGCTAGCAGGCAAAAAGTGGTGTTAAAACGACGGTAAAAATACCGCCGACGCCTCAGTGCGAAAGTGCCCTAAATAAGAGGTATGGGGCATTTTTTGAAGTTGTATTTTTTTCCCCCACATCTCTGCAAAATGGCGATTTGTGAAAAAAAAAAAAAAAAAAAAAAAAAAAAAAAAAACAGGTTATTTCTCTCACATGGTATATGCATACTTGCAACTACACTCCAAAGCATATTCTGCTGCTGCTCCTGAGTATTGCAATATCACGTGTGAGAATTTTTCACAGACTAGCCACATACAAAAGGTCCAACATGCAGGGAGCACAAATTACACATCTAATTTCATGACGCCCCATCACACTTTTGAAGGCCCAAGACAATGGAAAAGCACCCAAAATGACCCCATTTTGGAAAGCAAAACAACCGCGGTTATTGGCCGTTTACCACTGTCGGTGACAAGCTGTGTCCTGGGGACACACTGCAATCGAAATTGCATTTCCTTGTATGCACCATTTCAATGGGCCGATTTCATTTCATGTCGGCCCAGAACGAGAGCCTCTCTGCTCCGCCATCATTTTACTATACAGCGGGTGGGAGGTGGTTAAAGTGAACTTTAGTCTGAAAATGAATTCCTGCTAGATCACTTCAAGCTGGTCTCTTTTGCAAGTAAAGTGATTAAAACATAAAAAAATAAGTGCCTATACTGTTTAAAATCCAGTTATACAAGGTCTCACCCTGCTCTGCACTTGCTTATTTGCGCTCCGTTTTTGGCTTATCAGACACTTGAAGTGGATCTGCGGACAGCCTAAACATTTACTGTTGCTCGGGGTTTCAGCAAAATGGCAGCTTCCAGCAAGAAACAGAAGCCATGCTGGAGGAAATTTAAATATGCTACCAAAATTAGCGTGTGCTGTAAACATGTGGAATATAACTTCCTTGCTAAAGAACATTTTTTTTTATAAAGTTGTTATGGTAAAGTCTCGAAATTTAGAATTTTCAAAATGTCCGATTTAACGAATTAGTCAAAATTCATTACTAAATGAATATCAGATGTCTACATGCGAGAAGTGCGTATAACAACTAAAAAACACAAGTTCTACTATAAGGGAAAATATTACGGCCCTTTCAACCCCCTCTGCAAAAGTGATTTACCTGGAAGAAAATAGAGTGAGCAAGATCCTCACTGTGCAGCACTGACCAACACTGCACAGCCTTTTCTTCAAGACAGTCCTAGTTGAATCCTCTGCCTACCTCACAAGTCACAGCTCAAATTGGGACTTACTATATTGCAGCAATCAGCAGAAATTCAGTACAGAAAGTACTAAATACAGTTAACAGACAGCTACACAACTGAAAAGATCCCAGCTCGAGCATTGCATTATTAGTGGTATGGAGACATCTCATAAGGATGTACATGATTCTAGAGACAGCATATTCTTTTTACTGAATGAGCCTCAGTCCCTATTGAGCAGATAAAGATTGCTTTGGCTGAGCTCTTTTCAGTTGTAGCCGTCTGTGAACAACATTCAACACTTACGGAAAAAAAACGACTGCTAGAAGTACTTTGTACATTGGAACTTACTATAATGCAGTGGCCAGCAGATATTTACTAAGTGTCTATGTACTTAACATGGTATTTAAATCCATACATTTTGTAACAAATAACATTTTTAGGGGGCACAGTTCTACCAATTACGTTTGATTACTTGCTGGAGTGTGAATTTTCATATGGATGTGATAAGTTTTGAGGAGTGGCCGCTTATGCAGGTTTCTTGGGATTAGAAGTTGTACATGTAATATACTAGGGACTCCAAACCTTAGTGTTGGTTAGTAGTAGTAGTAGTACTCCAGACCTGGGTTGGTGGTTAGTAGTAGTAGTAGTACTCCAGACCTGGGTTGGTGGTGAGTAGTAGTAGTAGTACTCCAGACCTGGGTTGGTGGTGAGTAGTAGTAGTAGTACTCCAGACCTGGGTTGGTGGTGAGTAGTAGTACTCCAGACCTGGGTTGGTGGTTAGTAGTAGTAGTCCTCCAGACCTGGGTTGGTGGTTAGTAGTAGTAGTCCTCCAGACCTGGGTTGGTGGTTAGTAGTAGTAGTCCTCCAGACCTGGGTTGGTGGTTAGTAGTAGTAGTCCTCCAGACCTGGGTTGGTGGTTAGTAGTAGTAGTCCTCCAGACCTGGGTTGGTGGTTAGTAGTAGTCCTCCAGACCTGGGTAATGGTTAGTAGTAGTACTCCAGACCTGGGTAATGGTTAGTAGTAGTACTCCAGACCGGTGTAGTGGAGTCCTGAATTTTTATTTCTTGATCATACATCACGGGACACAGGAGCTTCATTACATAGTGGGTTATATAGGCATCTCTGGTGATTGGACACTGGTTGACCCCAATTAAGGAGAATTCCTCCCCTATATAACCCCTCCCATATGGGAGGCACCTCAGTTTTTTCGCCAGTGTCTATGGTGGTTGGTCACGTAAAACTTTAGCTCTGTGCAGGTCCCTGCGGGGGCCTAAGGGCTACAACAAACCGGATCCATAACTCGGGCCGATATTTGACTCCCAAGATGGTATGGTACCCGGGCCTCATCAGCCGAAAAAAACGAGGTTTGGCCTGTAAGTCCTCTCCATTGGAAGACTGGGCTCTGGGAAAACCAGACTTGGTGTACGGTTTATACAGAGCGCATGAAAGTTTCTGGCAGAGTCTTTTACATGGTCCAGGTAGGAGGCTCTTCCGAGAAGGAGCCCCAGATAAACCTGAAGGTTGGCTAACACTGCCCGCCGTGATGGGTGAAGATTGGAATTTGTCTGGTATAGCAATTCCTGCGGCGGGGACAGGTAAGGGAAGTTAATCCTATATATATATATATATATATATATATATATATATATATATATATATATATATATATATATATATATATATATATATATATATATATATAAAAATTATATGATGGATTTCTTCATTGTGAGTAGTTGTATGTCTTACCTGGTTTCCACCACTAGAGGCCTGATGCATACTTACATGCCTTTCAGTACACACGCTCAGTGACGCCTGGTTCTCCAGCTGTCTCACGTCTCCACTGCAATCCCTGCCACAACAAGGCAACACAGGGGTCCCACGTAGTCTGGGGGTCCCACACAGCTCCGGTGGAGTTCTCCTTTCCCCCCCTGGATCCCGCGGTCCTCGGGCACGTGCACGCGTGCCGGGCGCGTTCCCGCCCTAATGGAGGAAGGGGGAGTGTGGTTGTGAGCCGTGCACATCAGTGTGCACGGCGCTGTACTACGCAGGCGGCAGTTTTAAAAAGCCCAGAGCGTCAGGGGGCTGTAAGTGGAGACACAGGAGCTGTGGGCAGTAAGCATCCGTGGGGATTGGATCCAGGCAAACCTTAGACACCTACTCTGCATCAGGTTGTGCAGTTTAAGCATATATATTTATTGTGAGACTTTAAGCACAACAGTGATTGCACTTGTACAAATACCTCTGCTTTGTAGCTTAGGACTATGTCTCGTAAGAGGGTCTCAGGGGGAGGTAGCAAGGGCACTGGTAAATCACCGCCTAGGTCCAGGGGTTCTAAAAGTGCCTGTAAGTTACCATCCCCCCCTCCAAGACTGGAGCCAGCCTCTCGAGACGAGTCAGTGCCCCTGTCAGGTTTTGCAGCCTCTCCTAATGTCCCAGCCCCAGTTTATGTCACTGAGGACTCCCTTAGGGTTACATTGGAGGGTTTTGAAGGGAGAATGATGAATTTTATTTCTGCTTCCCTGAAAGATAGCAGGAAAAAGGGGTAGATCCCCTCCCTCTGCTGAAATTCCTCTCTCAGATGATTCTTCTGAAAACGAGGAGAGATCCCCATCTTGGGACAGGGATCATGAGCAGTCGGAGGAATCAGAGGAAGAGGAGAGAGTCCCCTCCTCCCAGGCGCTCAGAAAACAGGTGCAGTATTATACTGAATTGGTGCGTACCACATTCAGAATGCCTGCTGCTGAAGTCGCTACGTCCTCTGTTTCTTCCCTGGGAGTCAGGAAAGTTCCACAGACTGCCTATTCCTTCCCAATTCATCCCTTAATGGATGAATTGTTGTATAAGGATTGGGGACATCCCAATAAACTGTTTGCTCCTCCTAAAAGGTTTTCTATGCATTATCCTCTGGAGGAAAGTTTCACCAAGAAATGGGGGGTCCCATCTGTTGATGCGGCTGTTTTTTGCGTGAATAAAAACCTGACTTGTCCCTTGGATAATGCGCAGCTATTTAAAGATCCAACTGATAAAAAGCTGGAAACTTTATTAAAAGCCTCCTTTCCCATGACTGGCGCTGTTGTGCAACCTACAGTCGCAGCCGTGGGGTTGTGTCAGTTCCTCAAGGAACAGGTTAAGCAGATGCTTGGGCTCCTTCCCAGTGAGGAAGTAGAAAATTATGCAGAACTGCCTCATATTCTGTGTTTCATGATTGATGCGATTTTGGATTCTGTCCAACAAGCATCATGTTTGTCCCTCATGTTGGTACACATGGGAAGGGACTTATGGCTAAAGAATTGGGCAGCTGAGCTGTCATGCAAGAAGCATTTGATTGGGTTCCCATTTAAAGGGCAACGTTTGTTTGGAGAAGAATTAGACAAATTCGTCCAAAAAATTTCAGGAGGTAAATCGACTCTCCTTCCAGTCAAAAGGAGCAAGCGTCCTTCATTTAGGCGTGCTCTCTCTCCCGGAGCATCAAGCTCTAAGCAGTGGCGACGGCCTTCTCAACCCTCCTCTACAGGAAAGGCTCAAGGCCGAGCCCAGGGACAGAAAAAGACTTGGGGGCGAAAGCCTGCCAAGCAGAGCCCAAAAGCTTCCTTGTGAAGGGGCGCCCCCGCTCGGCCGAGTGGGGGGGAAGGCTCCTACAGTTTGCAGGGGCCTGGCGGGAAGAGATCCGGGACAAGTGGGTGATCTCTTCGGTATCTCTGGGCTACAGGCTAGAGTTTCAGGAGATTCCACCTTCTCGTTTCCTAAGGTCAAGGATCCCCAGGGATCCAGTAAAGCAAAAAACGCTATTTCTGGCCTTAGATCACTTACTATCCCAGGGGGTGATAGTAGAAGTGGACCCAAAAGAACAGGGTTCAGGCTTTTACTCGAATCTCTTCACCGTTCCAAAGCCAAATGGAGGTGTCAGACCTATCCTAGATCTGAAGGATCTGAACCGGTTTTTACGCATCTGGTCCTTCCATATGCAGTCAATCCGCACTGTGGTCTCCTACTTGCAAGGGGGAGAGTTTATGGCATCAATAGACATCATGGATGCATATCTCCATGTGCCAATTTTTCCCGCACACCAAAAATTTCTAAGGTTCACGGTAGAGTGGCGCCATTTTCAATTTGTGGCCTTGCCGTTCGGGCTTGCTACGGCCCCCCTCGAGTCTTCACAAAGATTCTGGACCCTCTCTTGGCAAAGAGCTCAGGGTATAGCCGTCATCGCTTATCTAGACGATTTGCTTCTCATGGAGAAAACAGCAGCGTTCCTGAACCACAGCGTCACCAGAAAGCTAGAACATCTGGAACGCCTAGGTTGGATCATAAACCTAGAAAAGTCGTCCCTACAGCCTGCTACCAGGTTGGAATACCTGGGTATGATCATAGACACCGCTCAGGGCAAGGTGTCTCTTCCAAGGCCAAAGGCCTTGGCCATTGGGGATCTGGTGTGCCTAATTCTGGGCAGATCTTCCCCCATTCGATTGTGCATGAGACTGTTAGGGAAAATGGTCGCCTCCTTCGAGGCCGTCCCATTCGCCCAGTTCCACTCAAGGCCTCTGTAAAGATGAATCCTTGCGGCTTGTAACAGGAAGCCCCAATCCTTGGCTCTTCCTATGCGTCTATCCCCAGGGACACGCAGGAGTCTCATCTGGTAGTTACAAACCAAGAATTTGCTGAAGGGCAAAACTTTTCTTCCTCTTCCATGGAAGATTATCACGACAGATGCCAGCCTGACAGGCTGGGGAGCAGTGTTGGAGGAGACGTGCTCGCAGGGGAAATGGTCCACGATCGAGAAGCTATTGCCCATAAATGTCTTGGAGATCCGGGCAGTTTATATGGCTCTCATAAGGTGGTCTTACAGACTACGAGGAGGTCTCCCTGTTCGGGTTCAGTCCGACAATGCTACAGCAGTGGCTTATATCAATCACCAGGGCGGTACCAGGAGTCTGGTGGCCCAAAAAGAGGTGAATCGCATACTTGTCTGGGCAGAAAAGCATGTTCTGTGTCTTTCTGCAGTCTTCATTCCAGAAGTGGAAAATTAGCAGGCGGATTTTCTGAGCCGCCAGCAGTTGTGCCCAGGAGAATGGGCTCTGCACCCCGACGTGTTTCGGAACATATATCACAGGTGGGGTACTCCAGACGTAGATCTGTTTGCATCCAGGTTCAACAGGAAACTGGACAATTTTGTGTCAAGGACAAGAGATACACTTGCTCAGGGGTCAGATGCTCTGACAGTTCACTGGGATCAGTACAATCTGATCTATGCCTTCCCCCCCGAGCCCGCTTCTGTTGCGGTTCCTGGGAAGAGTCAAGAGGGAGACAAAGTCGGTCCTTTTGGTGGCCCCGGCTTGGCCCAGGCGACCATGGTACGCAGAGATCATGAAGTTGGCAGTAGGCAGGCCATGGATCCTCCCTCTCTGGCCAGATCTGCTCTCACAGGGTCCAATTTACCATCCTGCTTTACACGGTCTGAATTTGACGGTTTGGCTGATGAGACCCACATTCTGAGAGACCGTGGCCTTTCGGGGCCAGTCCTTTCTACTCTGATCAATGCCAGAAAGCCGGCCCCCAGGCTTATTTATTACAAAATCTGGAGGGCATATATGTTTCCTGGTGTGAACTCAGGAAATGGCATCCTAGAAAGTATGTCATTAGCAGGATCTTGGCCTTTCTCCAGTCAGGCCTAGAAATGAATTTAGCCATAAGCACTATCAAGGTGCAGATTTCGGCCCTGTCTGTTTTTTTCAAAAGCCACTTGCATCGCATTCCCTGGTGCGGGCTTTCATCCAGGGGGCCATGCGGATAAGACCGCCAGTCAAACCTCCGGTATGCCCATGGGATCTGAATTTGGTTCTCTCGGCTTTGCAGGGGCAACCATTTGAACCTTTGCATCTGGCTTCATTAGTTCTCCTGACTAAAAAATTGGTCTTCTTGGTAGCCATATCCACGGCTAGAAGAGTATCAGAGCTAGCAGCTCTTTCCAGCAAGGAGCCGTATCTAATTATTCATAAGGACCGGGTGGTCATGCGTCCCAACAGGTCCTTTCTACCTAAGGTGGTTTCGGGATTGCATTTGAATCAAGACGTAATCCTACCATCCTTTTTTCCGGACCCACAGTCCGCAGAAGAAGAATCTTTGCACACTTTGGATGTGGTTAGAGCAATCAGTATTTATCTTCAAGCAACTGCTCAGATAAGGAAAACTGATTGCTTGTTTATTTTGCCGGAAGGCCCTAGGAAGCGCCAGGCGGCGTCAAAATCCACTCTCTCAAGGCGGATTAGACAGGTTATTTCTCAGGCCTATAGTGTAAAGGGGAAGACTCCTCCTTTTCAAGTGAAAGCACACTCTACTAGGGCTGTAAGTGCTTCTTGGGCAGTGCATCACCAGGCCTCCCTGGCTCAGATCTGTAAGGCTGCAACTTGGTCATCAGTCCACACATTCACCAGATTCTATCAGGTGGACGTCAGAGGGCAAGAGGATATCGCTTTCGGGCGCAGCGTACTGCAGGCTGCAGTTTAGATCCTCCGGTCCCTGGCGGTCTATATATTATGATCTGTGTCTCCCTGCCCTCAATCTGAGCATTGCTTTGGGACATCCCACTATGTAATGAAGCTCCTGTGTCCTGTGATGCATGATCAAGAAAATTGGATTTTTATATACAGCTTACCTGTAAAATCCTTTTCTAGAGAGTACATCACGGGACACAGGGCTCCCGCCCCTCTTGAGTTTTACCTGGTTTCTTATTTCTTTGCTACAAAACTGAGGTGCCTCCCATATGGGAGGGGTTATATAAGGGGGGAATTCTCCTTAATTGGGGTCAACCAGTGTCCAATCACCAGAGGTGCCTATATAACCCACTATGTAATGAGCTTCTGTGTCCTGTGATGTACTCTCAAGAAAAGGATTTTACAGGTAAGCTGTATATAAAAATCCAATTTTTGCTGCCACAGTCCTATTCAACTTTCTGGATGACTCTGAGTATGGACCTATTCATAGGAAGAAACAGGGACAGCAGCATGCATGCATAGCGGTTGCAAGATTTAGCTGGGATTGTTTAGGAGAAAAATTGTACAGTGCCCGCCAGCACCGCACAAGAAAAATATCAGGGGTGGGGATGCGAATAAGTATTTACAGCACAAGAAAGAACTATAGAGGGGGTTCATAAGGTAAAATTTCACAAAAAGTAAATCAGTCCTTTAAATAACATTTTCTTTTAAAATACTGTACATCCAAGCAACATATGAGTAGTTTAGCCTCTGTTGCCTAAACTCACCTGAGCTTTTGTGATCTCCTTTTTGATAAGAAAGCTGACTTGGTCCCTGTCAGTACGGGAGTAGTAGACGCGGCAAAAAGATTGCCTGCCATCTCGGCCAGCCCGTCCTGATTCTTGGTAGTAGCCAGCCAATGACTTGGCAACATTCCAGTGAGCAACAAACCTGCCACAAATAAAAGGCAAGTTAATACAGGATTGTAATGAATAGTTTTCCTACACCCTAATATTACAATCAGAGCAACACACCTCACATTGGCTTTATCCACTCCCATTCCAAAGCTGATGGTGGCCACTATCACTGGAACAACCTCCTCCATCCACCGATTCTGGATACTCACTCTGTCTCCTGCTTTGAGACCTGAAAGAAAAACATTTGTACTTTTGTTGAATTATGTCTTTAAATTGTAAAGTACACTATGCAAAAATTGGTTTAATCTACAAACTGTCACTTACCAGCATGATAGGCCTTGGAGGGGACGCCTCGCTGAGACAATTGTGTTGCCACTTCCTCACAAGACTCTCTGGTTCGGCAGTACACTATTCCACAGCCAGAGAAACCCTGTGTATGAGCAGACCAATGGGTTACGTAGCTTACCACAAATATCTGTTGGCAAGGACCGAGCCTCTTTCTGAGATTTGTTTAGGAGTTAAAAAATTTTATTTTTTTGCTAGAAAATTACTTAGAACGGGCAAACATTATACTTTTTTTTTTTTTTCTCTAACACCCTAGAGAAAAAAATGGCAGTTGTTGTAATACTTTCTGTCATGCCGTATTTGCGCAGCGGTCTTACAAGCATACTTTTTTGGGAAAAAAAACTTTTTTTTAATTAAAAAAATAAGACAACCGTAAAGTTTGCCTAATTTGATCAATCTGTAAATCGCGCCCGCTCGTGGAATGGCGACAAATTTTACCCTTAAAAATCTCCATAGGCGACGTTTAAAAAATTCTACAGCTTGCATATTTTGAGTTACAGAGGAGGTCTGGGGCTAGAATTATTGCTCTCGCTCCAACGATTGCAGCGATATCTCACATGTGTGGTTTGAACACCGGTTTCATATGCGGGTGCTACTCACATATGACTTCTGCATGCAAGCTCGTTGGGACGGGCGCATTTAAAAAACAAAAACAAAAAACAAATCTTTTTTTTTTTTTTTTTACAGTTTGTTTGGTTTTTTAATGTTGTCACTTTTATGCCCATTACAAGGAATGTAAACATCCCTTGTAATAGAAAAAAAGCATGACAGGACCTCTTAAATATGAGATCTGGGGTCAAAAAGACCTCAGATCTCATATTTACACTAACATGCAATAAAAAAAAAAAAAAAAAAATGTAAACAAATTGCCATTTAAAACATTTTTTTGTGTAAAAATATAACCCTTTAAGAGCTGTGGGCGGAAGTGAAGTTTTGACATCGCTTCCACCCTACATTGTTATGGAGACGGGTGGGGGCCATCTTCCCTCACTCTCCATACCCAGCTAGTGACAGCGTCCGATCACCTCTGCCGCTACCGACAGCTCCGTTAAGCGGCAGAGAGCAACCAAGCGAGGCAGGGCAGGGGGGGGGGGGGGGGGGGGGGGGTTGGGGGGGGGGGAACCTTTCCCGCCACTGATAAAAGTGATCTCACGGTGAATCAGCTGCAGAGACCACTTTTATCTTAAACCGGGCCGCTCACTGAAGAAGAGGATACCGGGGTTATGGCAGCTAGCTGCTGCCATAACGATATTCCTGCTGACATTTAACGATGGTGGGCAGTCTGGAAGTGGTTAAATGCCTCCTTATGTTTTACAGTCTCTTGCGAAAGTATTCGGCCCCCTTGAACTTTTCAACCTTTTGCCACATTTCAGGCTTCAAACATAAAGATATAACATTTTAATTTTTTTGGAAGAATCACCAACAAGTGGGACACAATTGTGAAGTGGAACGAAATCTATTGGATATTTTAAACTTTTTTAGCAAATAAACTGAAAAGTGGTGCGTGCAAAATTATTCGGCCCGTTTACTTTCAGTGCAGCAAACTCACTCCAGAAGTTCAGCGAGGATCTCTGAATGATCCAATGTTGTCCTAAATGACTGATGGTGATAAATAGAATCCACTTGTGTGTAATCAAGTCTCTGTATAAATGCACCGGCTCTGTGATAGTCTCAGGGTTCTGTTGAAAGCGCAGAGAGCATCATGAAGACCAAGGAACACACCAGGCAGGTCCGCAATACTGTTGTGGAGAAGTTTAAAGCCGGATTTGGATACAAAAAGATTTCCCAAGCTTTAAACATCCCAAGGAGCACTGTGCAAGCAATCATTTTGAAATGGAAGGAGTATCAGACCACTGCAAATCTACCAAGACCTGGCCGTCCCTCTAAACTTTCAGCTCAGACAAGGAGAAGACTGATCAGAGATGCAGCCAAGAGGCCCATGATCACTCTGGATGAACTGCAGCTGAGAACTACAGCTGAGGTGGGAGAGTCTTTCCATAGGACAACAATCAGTCGTACACTGCACAAATCTGGCCTTTATGGAAGAGTGGCAAGAAGAAAGCCATTTCTCAAAGATATCCATAAAAAGTCTCGTCTAAAGTTTGCCACAAGCCACCTGGGAGACACACCAAACATGTGGAAGAAGGTGCTCTGGTCAGATGAAACCAAAATCGAACTTTTTGCCCACAATGCAAAACGATATGTTTGGCGTAAAAGCAACACAGCTCATCACCCTCAACACACCATCCCCACTGTCAAACATGGTGGTGGCAGCATCATGGTTTGGGCCTGCTTTTCTTCAGCAGGGACAGGGAAGATGGTTAAAATTGAGGGGAAGATGGATGCAGCCAAATACAGGACCATTTTGGATGAAAACCTGTTGGAGTCTGCAAAAGACCTGAAACTGGGACCGAGATTTATCTTCCAACAAGACAATGATCCCAAACATACAGCAAAATCTACAAAGGAATGGTTCACAAATAAACGTATCCAGGTGTTAGAATGGCCAAGTCAAAGTCCAGACCTGAATCCAATCGAGAATCTGTGGAAAGAGCTGAAAACTGCTGTTCACAAACGCTCTCCATCCAACCTCACTGAGCTCGAGCTGTTTTGCAAGGAAGAATGGGCAAGAATTTCAGTCTCTCGATGTGCAAAACTGATAGAGACATACCCCAAGCGACTTGCAGCTGTAATCGCAGCAAAAGGTGGCTCTACAAAGTATTAACGCAAGGGGGCCGAATAATTTTGCACGCCCCACTTTTCATTTTTTTTATTAGTTAAAAAAGTTTCATAAATACAATAGATTTCGTTCCACTTCACAATTGTGTCCCACTTGTTGGTGATTCTTCACAAAAAATAAAAATTGTATATCTTTATGTTTGAAGCCTGAAATGTGGCAAAAGGTTGAAAAGTTCAATACTTTCGCAAGGCACTGTATAACCTGCCCTAGAAAAACAAAACAATCTTCTGATGGGACATATTGGAAAACTTTTCTCGAAAAGCAGCTGCAGCCATTGATCAGTGCAATACGACAGCAGCCGGTCAGAATGCCATTTCTCAGCTGGGGGGGGGGGGGGGACATTTGTGCATTTTGTTCTTTTTTTGTTCAGCCAGTAGGTTGAAAAAAAAGCTGACAGCATATGACCAGCTTAAGTATGCATCTGTGAAGGGGGTCAGTGGGTTAGGTTAGGTCAGCAGAAGGGGGAAAAAAATTGATTAATGCACTTTGTTTTAAAGAGAACTTATTCTTTTAAATTGTTGTCAGAACTGGAGCTTATAGATCTATGGTCCCTGTGATAGGAACCATTATAGGATGCTGCAAGATTATTATTAATAACACTTTATACACTATATTACCAGAAATATTGTGACACCTGCCTTTACACGCACATGAACTTTAATGGCATCCCAGTCTTAGTCCATAGGGTTCAATATTGCGTTGGCACGCGACAAGTTAAGGCGCAAACATCACATAATAATATGCCCAAAGGGGAGGCTGTCTGTATAGAGCAATGGTACATATGAGATATCTTGGTATCTCAATAATCAAGTCCCAAGGAAATGTCTTAGTTCTTTAAGAGTGGGAATTCCACACGCAGTATTGCGTTGGCCCACCCTTTGCAGCTATAACGGCTTCAACTCTTCTGGGAAGGCCATCCACAAGGTTTAGGAGGGTGTCTATGGGAATGTTTGACCATTCTTCCAGGGCTTCTGTGAGGTGGACGGGACGAGATGTGGACTAGAAGGCTCGACTCGCAGTCTCCGCTCTAATTTATCCCAAAGGTGTTCTATCGGGTTCAGTTCAGGACTCTGAAGGCCAGCCAAGTTCCTCCACCCCAAACTCACTCATGCATGTCTTTATGGACCTTGCTTTGTGCACTGGTGCGCAGTCATGTTGGAAAAGGAAGGGGCCACCCCCAAACTGTTCCCACAAAGTTAGGAGCATGAAATTGTCCAAAATGCCCTGGTATGCTGATGCCTTAAGTGTTCCTTTCACTGGAACTAAAGGGCCAAGCCCAAACCATAATTCCCCCTCCACCAAATGATTTGGACCAGTGCACAAAGCAAGGTCCATAAAGACATGGATGAGCCAGTTTGGGGTGGAGGAACTTGATTGGCCTGCACAGTCCTGACCTCAACCGGATAGAACACCTTTGGGATGAATTAGGGATGAATCAGGAGTTAAGACTACGAGCCATCTTCTCTTCCACATCAATGGCTGACCTCGCAAATGCGCTTCTGGAAGAATGGTCAAACATTCCCATCCCCTCCTAAACCTTGTGGAAAGCCTTCCCAGAAGAGTTGAAGCTGTCATAGCTGCAAAGGGTGAGCCAACGCAGCATTGAACCCCACGGATTAAGACTGGGATGTCATGTGCGCGTAAAGGCAGGTGTCCCAATACTTTAGGTAATATAGTGTATATTCAAACCTGGATTTTATATTTGTTTGTGTATTAATAAGTAGCAGACATGTATACCGTAAGGTTATACTGGCAATTAAAGTGAGAAGTTGGTAAATCATCAACACAATTTACCATTCCAGTTTATTTGATTGACTTTTTTCTTACCCCTGTAGGTTTCTTCTCTCCTAGAGCTTTCAAACAAAAATCCTTGAGGCTCCCATAAGGATCTGACAAAAGCTCCTTCATCTGAACATCATAGAAAAGATTGAAACGAAAGCAAGGTGTTTTGAACATTGCAATTGGTTGGCGCAGCTTCAGTGATGATATAATGTCATCTTGTACTTGCTTGGTGGCTGTGGCAGTGAGTGCAATACAGGGTGTTTGCGACAAGCGAGCTCTCAAGGTCCCCAAACGCTGATAATCAGGACGAAAATCATGGCCCCATTCAGAGACACAATGGGCTTCGTCTATGATGAGATAGGACAGTAGGCCCCGAGAAAGCAGCATGTTTAGGGTGGGCTGAAAAGATGAGGCAGCGGCCATTTCAGGGGTGATATACAGAAGCTTGGTTTTGGGGCTCTCACACTCAAGATCTTGCATGATTTGTTTGCGTTCTGCAGCGGGCAGTTTGGAGTTGAGGGAGCAGGCATTAATTTTCAGGGCTACAAGGTGGTCTATTTGATCCTGTATATTGGAACAAAGAGGAACAAGAACTAGTTAAACAGTTCACTGAAAACTGATACTTCAGTTACTAAGGCTGCTTTCACGCTGAGCAGTTTTTGAAGAGCTTTTGGGTTTAAAAAAAAAATAAAAAAGTGCAAGAAAAAGACTTCCCTTTAAATTCTAGGTATTTCTTCACACTGGTCCGTTGCAGTGTAAAAAATAAATTCTGCTTGCCGTATTTTTGGTGAATGCTTGGTCAGTTAAAAAAAATAATATATAAAATAACACCTTCCCATTGAATTCAATGGAAAATGCAAAAACACACCCGTGGTGTGCTTTTGGGTCAGATGTCCTTTAAAAAAAAAAAAAAAAATGCATATGTGTTTTTGTAGCAGAGAAGTGTGCAAGTAGCCTTACTGATATTATTATAGCAGGGCCTTCCTGAACCACAGCTGAAAACTATTTGAAATATGGGAGTTGTTTTACCTGCCAAGTATTTGCTCAGCCAGTACTGAGACTTACAGCTCCTCCACACTAGCTTTGCTCTCTGAAGAGTGATCTGAGTTCAGACTGCTCTTCAAAGAGCATCCGAAAAGTGGCGAGGCTGCTTTAACCCTTTAATCTCTGCACCAGCATGCCGCAACCGACTGCACAACACACTGTTGCGGGGTGCTTGCAGAGTGGCCCTACTCACGTTAATGGGGGACTGTAAAAGCACGGTTCAAGTGCTGGGTTTACCACCCTCCAACCATGATTGTGAACACACTTACACAGCCCTGGCAGATAGGACAGCCACATTAGTAAACCTCAACTTCTCTCCACTAAAGTTACACTACACAGCTTGGTCCCCAACCACTTTTTCTCGTAGTTAGACAACACGGCTTGGTCCCCAACCTGTCCCAAGCCTGTATTTGGGCAATTAAAAATCAGCTTCAGAATGAAAAGTCCAACATTCTGGTCTCTTCTTCCGTCAGCATGTTTCTTGTCAGCACATATACATGGATCCGATCTTTGGCTCAGGGTGCTCACTACCCCTCCGTCAGTCTAAGAACTGTGTTTTACAGGAAACTACAGGAGGCTGAAATTAATACAAATTCGGGTAATTAAACTATGCCTTGAGTTCAGCTTTAATACACTGAACAAAAGAGACAATAGCTCTTACATTTCCCAGGGGCTGGGAAATAGAATGCAGCAGAGGATGCTCAAAGCCAAGAACTATGGCACAGATATCCTAGAATACAGATGTTCCTGCAGCAGCCCCGTAGAAAGAAGCCAATGGGTGATTAAACCCAACAGACTATCAAAGCTTAAAAAAATTATTTTATGTGAAATGAGCTAACTTTATAACTAACTAGGAGTTAATAAGAACCAGTAAAATGTTACAGGCACTGTACACAAAAGATATTACACTCTAAAAACACACACACACACATATATATATATATATATATATAACACACAACTATATTTACATAGGGCTTACAATTACATTTAGTAACCTGTTTATAAAAGGATATTGAACTCATGCATCCTAGATACACCGGTCAAATCTGGTTGCCGAAAAAAAATAAAAAACACAACAATGAATGTTAGTGGGTAACTGCCAATGTTAGGGAATGTGAGCCTGCGGTGATTCCCTGGTATTACCAGGGTTACACCCATCTGGATGCACTGCTTCTATTATTAGAGTAGAAGTCAGTGAAAAGTCAATTGAAGAACATAAAATAAAGGGAAAACAAATATAAAACTGATTAAGCACAGAAAACATCTCCACAGGAGGTTCAAAACATAAGGACACTAGAAAAAATGTGCAGGGGTGGGGTTAAGGGAGTACACCCAGAGAGCATACCCAGCAAAGCATGTGCCAGCGTCCAATCACTTAAAAGCCAACAGTCTATAACCTAGGGGGTCTATGAATACCCAGCTTGTGTCCTGTACTATATGATTAAGACAAATAATGTTACTACACCGGTTTGTCTCAGTCTGTGCAAATGTGTTCATTAAGGCCCCCTTCACACGATTGGCCATAGAAGTCAATGGGCAGTGATCCATTGACTTCTATGGGCAGACGGATGTCAGTGGAGATGCGCCTGCCATCTGATCGGACAAGATCCGCTCAAAACAGACGGATGGTGACACGTTCACCATCCGTCCAGTGGATCTGATGGGATCGGATGAAAAACGGACAGGCTGTCCGTTTTCATCTAATCTCTCCATAGAGAACAGCGGGGCTCTGACAGGTCCATCCCTGCACAGCGAGCAAAAGCTGAGCCGTCATCCGCCTGCTCAGCGGGGATCAGCAGAGCAATCTCCCGCTGAGCTAGCGGAGTCCATTCAATGGATCTGCTCCTTGTGAACCCAGCCTAAGTGGGCACTCCTCTGCTGCAATCTCTGTCAATAGGCAACGGTGTTGGGATTACTGGAAATGTGCAACGATGTATTCTTATGCATAAAGTTTACAGAAAATATGTAACAGTGTATGAGGTCTTGCTAACCAATACCACAAATGTGAATATACTGTATGGACGACCATAGACAGTTTGTGTCACGGCCGATTCCCGATTTGAATCATGTATGGACCAGCTGAAGGTACCAAGTTGATTGATTGATCAACTTGGATACAACCAGCCTGCTGGATTTTGCATGCGATTATCGCTAACGGCTGGTAATCACGGTCTTCTCCCAGTGGGGGTGGCTTCCCCCGCCTCACCCTGCCCCGAGAATACAATGGTGGTTGCAGGAAAGAAATTTGCTCCGTGTATGGCTTGCTTAAGGGTTTCTGTCATTACCTGAATCAGTGCAATGAGTGGAGATATAACAATAGAAATTCCCACTGAAAGAACGGCAGGAAGCTGATAACATAGAGACTTGCCGGCTCCAGTTGGCATGCACACGAACACATCTTTGTCACCTGAAAAAGACACCACACAATAGGATATAAGTAATTAAAAAAAGAAGCGTAAGGGCTCATTGATTATAACTTTATTGAGATGTCTCTAATGTCATTTCATTTACTTCTACCGCCTGCAGCATGATGCAAGGCAGTGGATTGCGCTACACCATGCTGCGTTTGGAAAAAGTACTTCATGCAGTACTTTTTTTTCAGCGCACACAGTGATGTGAACTAGCCTCATGAGGAACAAGGGTTTTCCCTTGGCATGTGTTAGAATTACGCTGGAAAAGGTTGCCTAACGCAGTCCCACTGCACCTGGAGTGAACAAGACCTAAAACAACAAAATCATAATCTAATTAGATGATCAACCTATGCACTTCTGGCACTGGATAGCCTCAGGTAGTCCGGTTATTGTGTGCATCACAGTTGAGGGAAGGTAACCACAAGTCTTGGGTCTTTTTTTATTTTCTTTCAAGTGAAGTCTTTAAAAATATATATTTTCTGCTAGGAAAAGGCGGGTGTCTGGGGTTTAGTGTTTAATTTATTTTATTTTTATTTTTTTGGGGGGGGGGGGGGTAATTTTATTCTTATATATTTGTGATAGGGTCTTTTTTTTTTTTCTTGGAGTCAGCAGCACATACTATTGAGGTCCAGTTTATTGAACCAAGTCACCACATTGTGAAGAAATAGGATTTTTATAACAGCTTACCCCCCCCCCCCCCCCACTACTGGAAGTACCTCAGTTTTTGCAGCAAAGCAATACACGTGTAAACAAGAAAGAATGGAGGGACCTCTGTGTCCCGTGATGTACTTCAAAGAAAAGGGTTTTACAGGTAAGCCGTTATAAAAATCCTATTTTCTAAATCGTAAAACACGGGACACAGAGCCATAGTAATTACTATGTGGGATGTCCCAGAGAAATGGCAACTGAAGGGAGGGAAAAGTAGGGCACCATGAGATTAGAGGGCTTATACTGCAGCCTGCAACACACCATGCCTTTTTACATCTGCCTGATAGAATATGGTAAAGGTATGACTGAAGGACCAATTTGCAGCCTTGAAGATTTGAGCCATGGAGGCTTGGTGATGCACTGCCCACTAAGCACTAACAGCCCTTGTGGAGTGCGCTTTGATTTGAAAAATGTGGAATCTTCCTCTTTAAACCATAAGCTTGAACAATTACTTGTCAAATACATTTGGAAATAGCAAATTTTGATGCTGCCTCTTTTAGGACCGTTGGGAAATACAAACAAAACATCAGTTTTTCGAATCTGAGCAGTCGCCTTCAAGTAGACTTTGACTTCTCACACCACATCAAGAGAATGTAGTGACTTTTCATCCATAGAACCGGGTTCTGGAGGAAGGTAGAACAATACCATGGTTTACATGAAAACTTGGAGAACACAATACTACCTTTATATCCTTGTGAATAATTAAATATGGCTCTTTATTAGAAAGAGCAGGCAACTCCAATACCCTTCTTGCAGAAGATATTGCTACCAGAAAAACTAGTTTCCTTGTCAAAAGGACCAAAGGAATATGTTATATCGACTCAAAAGGCTGTTTCTGTAATGCTGACAGAACTCATTTCAAGTCCCAAGGGTTCAGGGGTGACCTAACCGGAAGATTAAGCCACGTTACCCCCTGAATAAAGCTACAAACCAAAGAATGCGAGCAAGTGGTCGCTGAAATACTGATAAGGCAGAGACCTGGCCCTTGATAGTACAAGGCCAACTTCATTTCTAACCCCATATGTAGAATGTCACGGATTCTACCTATGACATAATTCCTGGGGTGCCAACCCTTGGATTCACACCAGGAGACATATTCCTTCCAGACTCTATAATATATGATTCTGGAGGTCAGCTTCCTTGCATTAACCAAGGTAGATACCACTAAGCCTGACAGCTCACACTTCTTCAGAATGTGGGTCTCAATAGCCAAACCATTCAATTTTGCATTTGTAAGGTAGGATGGAATACCGGACCTTGTGAGAGAAGATCTCCTGGGCCACAAGAATCACAGACTTCCCTTCCTGCTTGATCCTGCGAAGAAGACATGGAAGCAGCAGAACAGGAGGGAATGCATAAATCAGTGAAAATGGATTCCACTGGAATACCAAGGCATCTGTTCCTCATGCTAGCGGATCTTTTGTTCTCTACACAAAGTTGTGAATCTTTTTGTTGAACCTGGACCCAAACAGATCTATGTCTGGAATTCTCAATCTTTGACATGTTGTCGGGAAGATATCGGGGTGAACAACTGCTCCCGGGAACAACTGCTGGCAACTCAAGTAGTTCGCCTGCGAATTCTCTATTCCTGGAATGAAGACTGCCGACAGGCAACGTACATTGTTTTCTGCCCAAGTTAGGATATGATTCCTCTCTCTGGGCTGCACGACTTCTCGTGCCCCCTTGGTGATTGATATAGGCCACTGCTGTGGCATTGTCGGGTTTGGATCCGGACAGGACAATTCCGTAATCTGAACATCCAGGCCCTCAGGGCCAAGCACACTGCCTGAATCTCTAGAATATTAATGGGCAAGGTATTTCTGACATGGACCATTTCCCTTGCAAAGTCACCTCTTCCAGGACTGCTCCCCAACCCGAAAGGCTGGCATCTGTTGTTACCACCTTCCAGGTACCTGGTAGGAAGGATTTTCCTTTCTGCATATTCTTGGTTATCAACCACCAACTGAGGCTCTGGCACACCTTAGGAGACAAGCACATTGGGAAATCTAGAGCTTGGGACCTTCTTGTTCCAAACAGATAGGATACTGTTTTGCAGCAGTCTTGAATGAAACTGAGCGTAAGGAACGGCCTCGAATGAAGCCACCATCTTTCCCAACAACCTCATGCAAAGTCGAATAGAAGGATTCTTCTTTGCCTTGACTACCTGAATCAGTTCCCTTATGGCACCGTTTTTCGCCTGGTGTAAGAAAAACCTCTTCTGGGCTTCATCTATGATCAGACCCAAGTATTCCAATCTCCTTAATGGTTTTAGGGAAGATTTTTCTAGGTAGAGAATCCAAGCTAGGTATTCCAGGTAGTTGACTGTGGTGACCATACTTTGGTCTAAGCAGGCTACAGACTGGTCTATCAAGAGCAGATCGTCTTGGTATGCTAAAATCATTATACCTTCAGCCCTTAATCTGGCTAGAGGAGGGGCCAGAACCTTTGTAAATACTCATGGAGAAGTAGCTAGTCCGAAAGGCAGAGCTACAAACTGAAAATGAAGATGTTCTCTCTTGAACTGTAGACATTTCTGGTGAGCGGGGAAAATTGGCACATGGGAGGTATGCATCCTTGATGTCGATTGATGCCAGAAGTTCTCCACCTCGTAGGATGGAGACTACTGATCGGATTGACTCCATGCGAAAAGAGCAGATATTCAAAAACTGGTTTAGATCTTTGAGAACCAGAATGGGTCTGACATCTCCATTTGGTTTGGGTACAGTGAAAAGGTTTGAATAAAACACCAATATCGCCTTATGAGACAAAAGATGGTTCCCAATGCTCAAAAGACTTTTTTCTCTGGATCCCTGGGAACGTTTAATCTGAGAAAATGAGGAGACAGGGACTCTTGGAACTCTAGTTTGTACCCTAGAGTGATTGAGAAAGCCACCCATTTGTCTTGACACTCTTCCTGCCAGACCCTTGAGAACTGCACAAGTCTTCCCCCCCACTCGAGCGAGCAGGGGCGCCCCTTTATAAGGAGGCTTTAGTATTTTGTTTTGTATGTTTCCTTCCCCAGGACTTCTTTTGTCCCTGGTGTTGACCCTGAGGTTTACCTCTTGAATTTGACGGTGTTGGTCATCGAGACTGCCTGGAGGTCACTGCTCCTGGCACTGCACAATTTAAAAACGAAATAAGCTTACTCCTTTTCCTAACTGGCAAAAGGGTACTTTTCCCATTAGAAATTCTTTGGATGTACTTATCCAGATCATCCCCTAACAGCCGTTCACTGTGAAAGGGAACATTAGCCAGGAGCTTTTTGCAGGGGGCTTCAGCTGACCAATTTTTTAATTATATTGCAAAAAATAATGACCTTGGTAACTCGGCCAAATCTTGGGCCTGCTGATCAGGAATAATCTTGAGCACCTGTTTAAACTGGTCTCTCAAGGATTGACATACACCAATTGCTGCCAGCACAGGCTGAGTTACTGAACCTGCCAGAGAAAAAATGTTTTTTAATAGGAATTCCAACTTCTTATCCATTGGATCCCTAAGAATTTGAGCATTGTCTACCGGACAAGTCAAAATTTTATTCACAGCGGATATAGTAGCATCAATTGCTGGTATCTCCCATTTTTTATTAAACTTTTCCTCCATAGGATAAAATGTTGAAAACTTTTTAGGATGATGGAAATGTTTATCTGAGTGATCCCACTCAGAATACATACGCTTTTCCAGCAATGAATCCAAACAAGAAGTAGGCTTGTCAACCAACTCAGTTGGAGCGGACCAATTCAGTAAGAGATTGTACCATCAATCTCTCAGATTGTGATCCTGATCCTTCCGAGGAGTATTCAGCCTCTTCCTGGTCCCCTGAGAAAAATTAATCTCCGGCCCCGGTTCCTCAGATTGGAGGGTCCTGGGTAACGGAAGGGGACCCATCCCTCTTAGTCCCACTCTGGGATGCGATTAAAGCCGCTTACCTCTGCTCCAACCCCAATACGGTTGAGGGAAAAAAGTCTTCAGTAACAGACAGAGGCTTCAGTGTTGGAAACAGTTGCAACACCTGATGTTCCTGATGGCTTCCTCTGACCAGCCACCTCAGATCTCTCAGGGAGGATGCCATCTTAGAGATGAGTTTAGGATTTTTAGAGCTTGAAGGAGTGCCCTCTTGAGCCATTTTTTGGGGTGTTTCTAAACCCCCCCCCGACCATAGCCCGATGCACAAATGCAGAGGTACTACCAGAAGAAATTGCATCCACTGCTTGAGCAAAAAGTCCAGCAAATGCCGCTACCGATTAACGCTCAGCCTGGTGTTTTTAATAAATGTGCCAAGGGAATGCCTGTGTAACCAACCTCTTAAATGACCCTTTTTGCTTGTGTCCCTCCGACAGTTGCAGTCAGCAAAAAATTTAGTTATTAAAACATACTCCTTCGCTGGATGTTGCCGCACACCAATGCTGCGCTAAGCCCTGCCACCTCCGTCACATCACGCCCCCCTCTCTTTTCAAAAGAGCGTCTTTCCCGCGTGGGCCTCCAATCCGATGGGAATCGCTGATCATTTTGACTTCCCCCTATCCAGGGAGAGGGGGAGAGCTTTGTCCAGGTGGGGGGGTGTTGTAATAAAATTTCCCCCAATCTTAACGGAGGCCTGGGCTGTTAGCCGGAGGGAGATCTGCTGCTTCTATTGAGACAGCGTGATCTTTGAGGAAGCATGACAAGGTACATGCTCTATACATCCCCCAGTGGTGACTTTTAGGCATGACAACATTTACTTTTTTAAAGAAGACAATTCATAAGAAACTTTAAAAGTTCCTTAGAAATCTCTACTTACCTTTCCCGCCACAGGATTTTCTGTGGTAAAACCAACAGACCCAATCTTCACCCCTCACAGTGGGCTCCATTTAAAAAAACCTTCAGGGACTGGGGCCCTTTTTCGGGGGATAAGCACTCCTGGACCCATAATAGCACCACAACAGAAAAACTTATGGCTGAAAAAAAAAATCAAACAGCACTGGATCCCGGGGTCCAGCTCTCTAGAAAAAGAAGCGTTACAGGCCAAAACTCGTTTCTTCCGCCACGAGGCCCGGGTACCAATCAATTTGGCTTAAAAAGACACTTTGAATGGACCTGGCTGCATAGCTAGCCCCAGCAATGATTTCTCCAGTGGAGCTCAGCACAGCACATCTTTACTCATGACCAACACCTTAGACACTCGCGGAAAAAAACGGAGGTACTCCCAGTAGTGTGGGAGCTTATATAGGAAGTGAACTTCCTGTCTTAGGGTGTACCAGTGTCCATCACCTGAAGGCAGTCTATAACCCATATAAGAGCTGCTATGGCTCTGTGTCCCGTGATGTACAATTTAGAAATCACATTCGCAATCCCATCATGCCATGGGCAATAATAAAATGAGACAATCCCATCTTCACCATATCTGGGAGGTCTAAAGGGAGAGGCAGAGGTTCTTCACGTGCTCCTAGTAAGGGGAGAGAGAGGGTTCTGTATTTGAAGACAGTGAAGAAAGTGGTGATCAGGTCACACTTTTGAAAGGGAGGACACATCTGTTTTTTCCTTTCTAGCAGTGGGTGTGCTATAAAGAACTCATGGAGGAGGTGAGGGAATGGGTAAAAAAGCCTTTAGCATTATCCTCTTCCTCCTTATGCCAGGCACACAGTAGCACGGGGTCATAAACATCTTGGGCAGCACAGTGGTGTAGTGGTTAGCACTCTCACCTAGCATTAAGAAGGGTCGCTGGTTCAAATCCCAACCACGACACTACCTGCCTAGAGTTTGCATGTTCTCCCTGTGCTTGCGTGGGTTTCCTCTGGGTACTCCGGTTTCCTCCCACAAACCAAAGACATGCAGGTAGGTTAATTGGCTTCTGTCCAAAATTGGCCCTAGTATATGAATGGGACATTAGATTGTGGGCTCCTTGAGGGTAGGGACCAATGTGAGTGTGCAATGTACAGGGATAAGGATAATTGTAGACACTCAGGTTGAACTGGATGGACTGGTGTCTTTATTCAACCTTACTAACTATGAAACTACTATGAAACTATCTGCAAATGGTTGGGTACCACATAAATGAGGAGAGCTAAAAATATTCACCACAAAGCTCTGTGGGCAGAACACAGAAATAATATCAGTCAACAGCAAAAGGCCTGAACTCCTCCTTCTCACATACCCTTTTTTTACCTCTCCCCGCACTACACAGAAATCTCTATCTGCATCCACTCAAATATCTACAGCCTCAAACAATAATGATGGAAGTCTTATATCTTAAGGATGGGTACACACGGGCCGAAAATCGATTGATAGGCAAAACTGCCCTCATGCTGGATCTTGACCTTGGCCAAGCTACAAGCAGTTGAGCTTGCATCAGTAGGCTGCTAATGAGTATTTAATGGAGTATGGGACAAAAGCAGGCTCTGGGTTTTTTTGTTTTGTTTTTTGACCACAGCAGTGGCTCATCACTCAAGACTTATCTACCGTTTTGTCACCACTTATAACCAGAATGGTGAGCTGTGACATTGTGGGAGTCAGCAATGAAATCCCTCTGGTGTTCCCGTTGGAGAAAGTACAACGTGTTGTACAAGATTGGGCATGTAAGGCACAGCAACAGGAGAAAGAGGTAGACTTCCTGCTGTCTTATAGCCCGACTTATTTTGAATCCATTCCTATGGGGCAGCACCAAACACAGGAGGAGCATGAGGAGAAGGAAGGTTGAGATGCCAGGAGTGAGGACGACGACATGGGCTAGACTTAGCCCCCTGCCAAACTTAACGTGTTGTACATGGATGGGGTGAGATAGTTGTGGACAACATTGTCCTCCGTAACACCGAGGGTCAGGTTTTTCTGCAGCTGTAAATTTGTGGCAGAAGGGCTCATTCAAAATGCAGTGATTTACATTTACTGTGCAATTGTTTTGCACAAAACAGCCCCAATGCTTCTCTTCAGGGTTCCCACACTGGCACTCCTGGCTCGTCCCCACCCACTGAGTGCCCCCAGTGGAACCTGCTTCCTAAGGGGCAGTTGTACATGCTCACTTCCGAGCCCAGCTGTTTGTGTCTATTAAGATACACAGCCTGGCTCGGCTCCACCCGCCACTCTCTGCTCACAGGTTTGACTCACAGCAATATGAGCCAATGACTCCAGCTGCTTTCAGCCAAGCCTGTGAGAGCCGGGAAAAGAGGAGGGGAGTGAAGATCTGCTGCAAATGTGCATAGCACTATATCAAGATGGGGTTCAGGTAGGTATTAATGGAGGGCTGGCAGGGCTACTATAAAAAAATAGTTTTACCTTAATGCGAGAATGCATTAACGTAAAAAAAAACTTTTACCTTTACAACCACTTTAAGTCCCTCTACAAGGAAATAAGAATAGCATATGAAAAAGTCAGTCACCTCTAACCACAGTACGAGTTGCATTCTCCTGCAGATCAGAACGAAAAGAGTCAAATCCAAAAATCTTCTTCAGGGCAGACTGTACCCTGCACTTTGGCCGTGCTGATGATGAGGAACACTCTGCACTCATCTTTTAGAGAAGAAAAAGGCATCTAATCCTCCTGCAGAAAAGAAATCAATTATTCAATCACATAGAGAAAATATCTAAACAATGACAAAAATCAGAGCTATGCAGGAACTATAGGTTGTGTAATGTAGAAGTACGATAAAGGCAACTGAGCTTTTAGAGATCAATGTCAATATAAAAGCCACTAAAACCATCACAAAGAAGCAGACTGTACACCAATGAAACCAACGACAATTTTATATGTTTGTCAGCCAAATGTTTAACTTTGTTGTATTATTTCTATATATATGGTATTACATAGTTGCATAGTAGGTGAGGTTGTAAAAAAAAAAAAAAAGACACAAGTTCATCCAGTTCAACGTGTGTGTGTGTGTGTGTGTGTGTGTGTGTGTGTGTGTGTGTGTGTGTGTGTGTGTTAATACATTGTATAGCCCTGTATGTTGTGGTACCCATCTAATAGTTTTTTTTTTTTTGTTTTTTTTTTTTATTATCGATGCTCCCCTCTGATAGCACTGCTTGTGCAAGAGAATTCCACATTCTTACCACTCTGACAGTAAAGAGCCCTTTACGCAGTTTAAGGTTAACCCGCTTTCTCTTAATTTTTGCGTTTGGCGCGTCTTTTTAAATTCCCTGTCACTGAAAAGTTTGTTCACAATGCTAGGGTCACCAGTACGGTATTTGTACATCAACATCATATCCCCACTCAAGCGTCTCCTCTCCAGAGAGAATAAGTTCAATGCTTGTCATCTTTCCCCACAGCTGAGACCTCCCAGTCCCTTAAAGAGGAAGTAAACTCTCCCACTCTGATGCTTCTTTTCATTTAGTCCATTATAATAAGTCATTATCAGACTATAGCCACTGTAATCCTGTCCAAATCGCATATTAATTACTGTTTAAAGAAACTTTAAAAAATCTTGTTTCCAGGGGTTAGGCAGCGCCATCTTAAGTATTGTTTTCTGAGTCCACAGTGGAGTGCATTTCCGCCATTACATTGAGCACTTCCTGTACTGTTTACCAAGCCTCCTTCTCCATCCAGCGTTTCTATGGCAACCCTGCTTCCCTGTTCATAGCTTACTTGTTTATTTCATAGTATTTACTTGTGCCAGTGTCTAATGTTTCCCTTTGTCAGACTTATCAGCTTCAGCTGAAGAGACTGCAGTAATGGCCAATATTTAGACTATGTGAGGTCAAATGGTGTGTAGGAGGAAGCTCTGAGTGATTAGCAGAGTTCAGTGTTGTGCGTAGGAAGTCCTGATAACAGACAGATAAAAGACATAGTGAGTGTGCCTTAAATCAGGGGAGATCTGGGCATGCTCAGTGACTTCATTCTACAGAACAACAAGGATTACAACAATACTAAGCAAGTAAGGAGATATCTACAAGCAGTGTTCATTAGGGTTTTTTATGCTGATTTACATGGGACAAAGTTGTGGGGGAGGGTTTACAACCACTTTAATTAGCTTAGTTGCCCTTCTCTGTACTCCAGTACATCCTTCCTGAGAACTGGTGCCCAGAACTAGACGGCATACTCCAGGTGCAGCCGGACCAGAGTCTTGTGAGAGAATTATCGTATTGCACAGAGTGGCCTGATCCTCCTCTTCTGGGGTCCGCCGGCCGGCGCTCTTGGCTTTTCTCAATGCTCCCCCATAGGAAGTGGTTTCCTGTAGGGCACACATGCATGCATCCTCCTGACTTGGCTGTGTGCATCTATCTATTGGCACACAAAAGCACGGCTTAGCCCCAAGTCTGTTGCCTCCTCAGCATTTGACAGCAGCCGGAGCCACTGGCTCTCAGCTTGTGAGAAGGGAGAGAGAGAACCAGAACTGCTGCAGACTGGCACAGTGCTGGATCAATCCAGAACTCAGGTAAGTATTTGGTTCTTATGAACTGGCCAAGATTCGAACCATGTAGGGCCAGCTTTACACTCAGTAGGATGTGTTCCTTATGATGATGCTTCTTCAACTAGTTGAAACCATTCTTTGTCTATGCTCCCCCACCCCCATAATCTTCTGCTGTGATGGAGTTAATAAAACGAAGGGGCTGTCACAGGTTCTCATTAAGAGTGCCTGATTATGCCCTCCTTTCCGCCCAGTTCCACCATTCATAGAAACTGTACTGCTATAGCATGTGTGAATAAGAAAAGATTGATAGATCCCTTTGAAAAATGGTGGAGCTAGACGGAAAGAGCAGACATAGTCGAGCACTTTTGAGGAGAGGCCGCGGGCCCTTAGTTCTGTTAACCCCTGTCAGGAAGTCAGCACAAAGGACACATCCTACTGACCATAACATATATCCCTTATGCAGATTTTTGTGCTTTTTATTTTAGCTGCAAACTCTGAAGACTTGTGTCTATTTTTTACAGTCTACATAATGTATGCGACGTGCATTGTTGTGACTGCAAGGTTACGAAATATTGTAGAACAATGAGGGATATGTTGATGCTTTAAAGCTGATCCGTAGACAAACTGCTAAAAACCTAGGAGAAATTCATGAGAGCTGATGTACCTGCCAAAGGATCTGTATTTTTGTCCATCAAATTCTGAAATTTGCAAAGTTATGCCACACAGCACAGACCCGTTTGGCAGGTCACAAGGCCTGAATTTTCTCTGCTACAGTTAATCTTGTCCCTCTCTCAGTCTTGTCCCTCTCTCAGCCTGTGAAAGAAGAAGCAACACTGATAAACTCATCTCTGTTACTCTATTCTCACCTGTCAGCATGCTCATTTTTTTCCCCATGAGCACTACAACACCAAGTACTGGTTCTTTTTTGCTGCTTCTCTCTCTCCCTGTCGGAGATCAAGCTCTTCCCATCTGTGTGGCTGTGCGCTGCGTGTAGCGCAGTCCATTATTTTCAATGGCCACCCCTTACCCACAGAGAAAGAAGTTCCTTTGTTTAGTTTTTTTTTAAATTGCACCACACCGAAAAAGCAATGTGTTTAGGAATTAATGACACATGTTTGCTTAGAACAGCATGTTTGATGGCATATCAGGAACATGAGCGATTTTGCGTGCATTCCCTGATGCGCAGTAAGGTGAACCTAGCCTTAGACTGGTGTGCGTAAAGACTGAAAATACTTTTCAAGGATGCCCTGACTGGAAAATGGTCGATATATACTGGTCTATACAACAGTTTGTGTTTTTTTTTATTTACTGGTAGGATGATGTTTATCATGTCCCAAATAAACAGTTGTTTACTTGTAATTACTAGTTTAAATTCAAGGCACCTGTTTAGAGCAAAGTGACAGGTTCTCTTGAAAGCCCGTCATTTTATACTCTTCTCATTCCCCTGATGCTCCATTCATGTGTCAAAATACTTGATACTTCCAGATATAGAGGAGAACCTGATCTTCATGCTTTTCTCCTAAGATGCAATGTGACATGTGAGAGACCAATCACTAGACCTAAACTTTGTCACGCAGGTTGAGGGCAGAAAGTCTTTTACCTTATGTGAGCTCTGACACCGAACATCACTGAGCTTACACAGGGATTAGACTCAGGACTCTAACAGATAAACTGTATGGCAGGAGAGTGAGTAAAGGTGAGTATCAGTGGATGAGAAAACCGGTGAATGGGGTTGATTTACTAAAAGTGGAGAGTGCAAAATCTGGTGCAGCTGTGCATGGTAGACAATCAGCTTCCAACTTCAGGTTGTTCAGTTCTTTGACCGAAAAAATAAAAACTGAAAGCTGGTTTCTATGCAGAGCTGCACCAGATTATGCACTCTCCGGTTTTAGTAAATCAATCCTACTATGTCTTTAATGGGCAAAGTAACAGATGACTTTAGGATCAGTGCTGCACAATATCTAACACTGAAATGATCATTACACATAGTAGAAATGTTCCAGTAAAGCAGATCCTGACTGTGGAATGTTATTTTCACAATATTCAGTGCTTCAGTTTGTCTTTCACATCACACTGGAAAGAACTTCTACCAGCTGCTTTTCTTGGATATTCGCTTTCCCTCATTAGCCAAGTCTACCCCTTCAGATTCCTCATGCTCTACTATGGAAATATCAGTGAAGGGAACTTAATTAACCTATTTGGCCTAAAGACAAACTGCCCAGTAGTTACAGCAGCAGAGGCTGGTACAGAAACCCCATTCACTGAGAATGCAGATGTATGGAAGGACAGTCATAGACGAGTCGAAAACCGAACATTCTGTCACTAAAAAATGAAAATGGAGCATATGACTGCGCCATTATTTGTTTAATTTTTCTTTCAAAAAATCCAGCATGTTGGATCAGGCACTTTTGATTGCACCACAAAAATTGTGTGTCGCAGCTGGCACACTGCTGATCTGATGATCAACAAGAATTTTCCTTTGGTTTCTGACTCATCTATGGCCTGTTTAAGCAGTTAGCCTCCAAGTGTTATAAAGCAATTAGGGACTTTGGACCAGTGGTAATTTTTAAGTCAAATATGATTTAGTTGTAGTTAAAGCCTTTTGACTAAAATGCCATTTTAGTCATCTGAATTGTTTTAGTTGTATTTTAGTAGACTAAAACAGTGTTAATTTCGTCTAGGAAATGAACACTGCTTTGGGCGCTGTTGTTTTAGTGTGCACTTAGAGAAGTATGGAAATTTTTTTTTTTTTAATCGTACTTACGTAGGTGGATGCAGAATCTGTTTGATGCTCCCTCTGTCCCTCGCCAGCTCTAAGGCTGAGAACCGAGCAACCAAACACTGCCGATCAATCAGTTCTCAGGGCTCCCTGAGCAGAGAGCCGGTGACTGTCAGTCAGCAGCTCTCTGCTCTGCCCCCTGGGGCTCAATGGAGTGCTGGGCTGTGGACGGAGCGGGAGCAGCTGGCTGAGGCTCTCAGTGGCTCACTGAGAGGCTGAGCTGGGTGTCGGTCCAGGCATGTGGGTGGATCCCAACCATATGGTTGCAATCCTTCCCCTGCTTGGACTGGCTCTGTGAATTCAGCCCCGTGTCTGGTGAAAACAGGTTGCAAGAGTGCAGAACAGATTGCACTCCTGTGATTCAAAGGAGAAGTACAGCCAAACAAGCTTTGGCTGTACTTTTCCTTTTAGCTTGCCATGGATGGTTTGTTTTTTCATGAAGCCACTGAGACACCGCTGTCAGAATACACTGATCAGTGGCTACAAATGCTGATCGAGGAAAAAAAAAATGTCAACATTCGCCTTTCATAAAAAGTTGATCAAATGACGGCCACACACTGATCAATATTTGGTCGGTCTCTACTGAACCAAGCAAATTTCAATCTATGGTCTTCAACAGCTGCTAAAAATGTTGTTATACAAGTGGTGCAAAGGATACTAGGAGAATGGAGTGAGAGTCATAACACAAGCAAATTCTGCTGCACAGCAAGGAGTTTAGAAAAATGTCATGAGGCAGATTTACTATAAGTCAACTTGATCATTAAATTCTTCACTAAGGTAACACTGCTGAAAAATATTACCTGTACCTGATCGCTTCTGAACTGTGTGCTTTGCCTTTTATTTTACACCTCATTGTGAGTTTACAGGTGACACTGGTACGGACTGAATAGAAGGTACATACATAATATAAGCAGCAGATGGCATCGCTCAAGGTGGACTTTCGCCTTGACCAATGAACGGGGGTGCTATGTTGTTTGGAGTCTACCCTATCCCAGAGTTCCAAGTCCACAACAGTGGAAGCTGCATTACGCCAAATGTATCATCTTACAATGAACTTTATTGCAGCATGTACAATACATAACATATCCTTCAATGCACTTTTACACACACACATGATGGAACACATTGCTTGAAATCTGCACTGTAAAAATTTTGTGGTTACTTTCCTGTCTTTTCATTGGATGTTAGAGATCATAGCAGAAGTTCAGTGTAAAAAATACACAGGAGAAAATGCATATTGACAAGGGGAGTGTAGAGGTTGGCAGGGAGTCTACTGACATCACAACTCCACCCACCGAGCTCCAGACACCAGGCCCACCCACAGAATCTGCAGTTTTTCGGGTCTCATAACAGACAGAGGGGAGACATTTGACAGGTAAAGATACATGCAGGAGGCATGTATATACTTCTAGATAACCCCTATGGCAGTAGTTTAGAAAGGATGACATTGGTTTTACATCGACTAATATCGTCAATGAAAACATTTGTCACAATTTTGGTCAGTGGCCATTTTACAATGACGAAAGGTACACCATGTTTTCGTTCACTGAAGAAAACTATGATGAAAACAATTTCTGTTTTCAAACAAACAACGGGAAGGAGGGAGGTTTACCCTTGTGAACTTTTCTGCTTCCATGGTGCTCCATGCTTAGCAGTTAGTAATGTAATAGGGATGTCGGCTGCATCTCTCACATGAGTGTCTGCTTTGCATTCTCACTAAGCCTGGGCTACGAGCGTCTGGACAGCACATTACCAATCCCCCCCCCCACCCCCACACGAATGGTAGAGGCTGGATCTGCTCTACCTCACTGTGCCCACCCCTCCCTCTGTGCAGCCCGTCCATGTGCTGTATATGTAAAGAGAATGTGTGGGTGGGAATGTTCAAATCAAGCAAACAAAATATGAAGCCACTGAATGAGTAGTTCAGCACTGTGATTGTAATCTTCCACTTCTCCGTCAATCCCTTCCTGCCATTTTTCCCCCTCCTCCTCTTTCTTATGTTGTGCCCCAGCAGAACCTATTCTTAGCTTTCTTTCTTCAAGCTATAATAGCACTTGATTCTATGTTCATTTAAGTGGGCTCACCATGCCATTACCTTGAGGGTTTGGCATTTAGGAGGTTAAAACAGGCAGTGAGGAAATGTGATATCACCTCCTCACTGCCTGTCAAATGCCTCTGAAAAGTGTCCTTAGGATGGATCACTTTTCAGTGGAGTGACAGTGCCTACTGCAAGTGTGAACAACCCTTTGGGTTCACATTGGTATGCTGTGATTTGGCCACAGTGGTGGCGTACTTGGAGTGTTTTAGACTACTATGAGGTTGTAGATTTTTGCCACATTTTCTGAAAGTGCGCCAAAAGTCCTGCATGCTGCATCTTTGGTGCGCTTTCAGAAAACTCTACAAAAACGTGCAAATTAAATGATTTTTGTCAACTAAAATGTACTGCAGATTAAGGTGACTAAATAAGACTAAAACTAAAACAATTGCAGATTACTAAAATGGGACTAAAACTAAAATGGCCTTTTAGTCAAAAGACTATGTCCTTGTACACACAGTCGGACATTCCGACAACAAAATCCATCGGATTTTTTCCGACGGATTTTGTCCAAAAGTGGTGTTGCATACACACGGTCGGACAAAGTTGTCGGAAAATCAGATTGTTCTGAACGTGATGACGTTCAGTCGTTGCGACGGGACTACGTTGCGGCTAGTAGCCAATAGCTTTGGTCTCGTAATTTGATCTGAACATGCGTGGCACTTTGTCCGATCGGAATTCTCTACAAATTGGATTTTATATTCAGCTCTCAAACTTTGTTGGTCGGACAGTCCGAAGGAAAAAGTCTGATGTAGCCCACACATGGTTGGATTATCCGACAACATGGTCCGATCGGACCTTTTCCGTTGTAATGTCCGACCGTGTGTACAAGGGCTAAGACTTAAACTAAATCAAAATCTGCTGCCAACATTACCACTTGCTGTCAGTCACTGCTCTCTGCTCTGCCCCTCCAGTACTGGAACACTGGGCTGTGCTAAGAGGCGGGGTCAGCTGTCAGTCAAGCAGCTGGGTGGATCCTGACAATATGGTGAGGATCTTTAAATAGTCTGAGGTGGCTTTGTGATGTCAGTGGACAGTAAGTGTACTGCTGTGACCCAGAAGAGAAGTATGGCCATAGCAGTATTAAACCCAACAGCAAACATTTATTATATTGCAGCTTACCAATTCTGCCAGTGATGGCTGTATTCGTTTCTTTTTTTAAGCTTTCTTTTCTTCTCTTTTCCTCTGGTGATCTAGCTAGTAAGTCTCTTGCTTTTCACAAGCTCCAGCCGAATGTATCTGTTTACATGGATGAGAAAAAACAGTTAACACTGACAGGGGTGATTAAAATTATCAGCTTTTATTTATTCACATAAAAGCTTTATCCGAAAAGGAAAAAAATGGTTTGTAATAACTGTTTAAAAAGTGTGAGCCGAAGTTTAGCTTCAAATTGTTAGTGTAAAAAAATCTGCTAGTACATTTAAGGCCCCATACACACTATCAGTTTTCCTGCTGAGTTTTTCCTTCAGATTTACCAAAACCACATAATATGGAGGTCAAACCTTAGGAGTTTCAATGTGTATGCAAGGCAGGCCCTTGTACTACATGGTTTTGGTAAATCTTAAAGAAAAAAAATCAGCAGATAATCTGATAGTGTGTATGGGGCTTAACACTACCCCCCCCCCCCCCCCCCATACCCAGACTGACAATGATGCTGTCTGCTGTGCCTCTGTTCTCATTCCTCCAGAGTTGTGTCTCACTAAGGAGGTATGTTACTGGCCAGATCACCAGGTGAAAACAGGAAAGAAGCCAAAAGAAAACTAATGCAGCCACCACATTTAATGACTGGCATGCTGCAATATAATACATTTTTGGTTTTGGGTTTAATACTGCTTTAAATATAAATGACAGCTAGCCAGTTATGTTCAGAAGGAGAGGTCAGCAATATCAGCCCTGCACTTCTAGTACAAATATACTTTAAAGCAGCGTTCCACACATAAGTGGAACTTCCGCTTTCAGCAAAGCACTCCTCGCCCCCTTACATGCCACATTTTGAGGGGGGGTACCCAGTTTTGACAGGTACTTTCTGTCCCACTTCTGGCTTCTGTCGCCTCCCCACCTAGACGACTCCTCCTCTCACCCTCTCTCTCTAATCTTCAGGTCCCAAAACAATGCCTGCCCACTAAAAGAGTGCAGCGTGACTCGTGCACACGGCTGTGAAGCCTCAATCTGTCACAGCCGGATGCCCACACTTACAATGATGGCACTATGGAGAGGAGAAGGAGAGGAGCAAGGCTAGGGTTGCCGCAAAGCTGGACCATGAGACAGGTGAGTGTTTGTTTATTAAAAGTCAGCAACTACACTTTTTGTAGCTGCTGACTTAATAAACGTACAAAATGAGTGGCACTCCGCTTGAAACTGATGATCTATCATTTTTAGGCAGTGAAGGTTGGAAGAGAGAGCTATTCATATAGCTTACAAAATGAGGAAAGCACAAAAAGAGCTCACTGCCCTATTCTCAGGCAGGCGACACCAAGAAGCTGCAAAGCAGGAACAGGAAACAGTACGCCTTCCTGGCTACGCAGTGTAGTAGGGGTGTTAGAATCACAAGCGAGTATAAACAGAATTACAAATATTTAGAAAATAATCTTCTTGACCCATTATAGTCTGTCTTTCGCTCGCAGCACTCCATGGAAACTGCCTTACTAAAACTCACTAATGATCTACTAACTGCTAAAACCAACAGCCAGTACTCCATACTACTTTACCTCTCTGTGGCCTTTGATACTGTTGACCACCGCTCCTTCTCAAACTACATTCCCTTGGCCTCTGAGATTCTGCTCTTTCCTGATTCTCTGCCTATCTATCACAGCGCTCCTTCAGTGTCACCTACAACTCTGTCTCCTCCTCTCCATTGCCCCTTTCTGTGGGGGTCCCCCAAGGCTCTATTCTTGGACCCCTTCTCTTTATCTACACCTCCTCCCTTGGTCACTTGATAACTGCCCACAGCTTCCACTACCACTTATATGCCGATGGCACCCAAATCTATCTGTCTACTCCTCACCTCACTCCTTCAGTCTCCTCTCGCATTACTGACTTACTGACATATCAGCATGGACGTTGCCCCACTTCCTTAAACAAAATCTCTCTCTAAAACTGAGCTATTAATATCCCCCCCCCCCGCGCCCTCCTCCATGACTTTTCCATCAAAATCAACAAAGCAATCATCAGTCCCTCCCCTCACCCCAAGGTACTAGGTGTAACCCTAGACTGACTTGTCATTTCAGCCCCAAGTCCAATCGTTGTCAAAAGTTTGTAGAATTCACCTCCATAACATCTCTAAAATTCGCCCCTTTTTAACAAGTGAAACCACCAAGCTCCTCATTCACTCCCTTGTTATATCTCGCCTTGACTAGTGCAACTCCCTTCTCATTGGCTTGTATCTCCTCTTCAGTCTATCAGGAATGCTGCTGCCAGACTTATCCACCTTACCAACCGCTCAGTGTCTGCCAACCCTCTCCTCCAATCCCTACACTGGCTCCAAATCACCCAGCGAATTAAATTCAAAATACTAACCATAACATACAAAGCCATTCACAACTCTGCCCCGAGCTACATCACCAATCTTGTCTCCAAATATCACCCAAATTGTCCCCTCCCCTCAAGACCTCCTAATCTCAAGCTCTCTCATCTCCTCCTTCCATGCTCATCTCCAGGATTTCTCCAGAGCCTCTCCAATCCTCTGGAACTCGCTACCTCAACTAGTCCGGCTATCCCCTACTCTTGCTACCTTCAGGCGATCCCTGAAAACTCATCTCCTCAGGAAAGCCTATCACGTCTCCAACTAATCTTCTACCACCTCCATCAGCTCATTCCACACAGTTACAACCTTTTGTACCACCTGCCCCACCCTATTAGATTGTAAGCTCTTCTGAGCAGGGCCCTCTTAATCCTCTTGTATTTTATTGTATTCTAACTGTATCGTCTCCTTTAATATTAGTCTCCTTTTATATAAAGCGCTGTGTAAACTGTTGGCGCTATATAAATCCTGTATAATAATAATCATAATAATAAAGGCATGCAAACAGTTTAAACCCATTTATTTAATTCTACTGTGTATTTATACTTTACAAAAACATATTTCATACACAAGTCTTACCAAATAATAATTCTTTATCCTAATCTCATGGTGCATCAGCGTGTTACTAAGAGGAAAAAGAAAAAAAAACAATTGGCAGTAAAACTGAATTATGGTACTACAAGCAATAGAACATATTCAATACAGTTTACAACCATAACTGTTCCTTGCACTTGTGGTCAGTTTAACTGCGTTTAGGGGAAATAGAATTCTGTGCATCCAGGATCCAATTCGATACTCTTTAAAGCTGGAACATCTAAACTCAGGAAAAAGTGATCTGGGAGACAAGAAAATTCTTTCTACTTCCCAGGTGATGTTTGCGTTCAGAAAACAACTTTATTATAAATTATGTAAATTTATGCATTATAAACATTTGCTTAAAGTGGATGTAAACCCACTCTCATCAATTATAAAGTAATGGCATAGTGCTGATCTATAAGAAAATACATGCCTCCTGCATGTATCATTACCTTTCAAATATCTGCCCCTTCTCTATTTGGAGGCTTGAAAAACTCCAGATTCAGTGGCGCTCGGTGGGTAGCAGACTCCCCATCCACCTCTACATACCCCTTGACCAGAGCACGCATTCTGGGCAAAAGCAGAGCACGCTCACTGCCCCCCATCAGTCCCGCATACATACACATGGATGTCCAGTGACAGTCTAGGATGATCGGTGTGGCGGGGAGAGCTGTGAGCACCGTTCCCCCTGCATGGCTTTTCAGCGGACAGCTGAAAGGGAGGAAGAGAAGGATTAGCAGCTAATGAAAAGCCATGCAGGGAGATCGGTGCTCACAGCTGTCCTCTGCTGCACCGATCATCCCCGACTGTCCCCCATGTCTTCCTCCTCCTCCTCCAGCGTCCATGTTCTCCTCCAACAACTCCCCCTCCCATTCATCTCTGGTGCCCTCCGTGTACTCCTCATCCACCCGCTGTGTCTCCGTGTCCTCTTTCTCCATCCCTCATCCCCTGCATCCGGCTTCCCTCCTCCCCGGCGTTCCTTTTCTGAATGGGACATAGAGTGTTCGTTACCAAATGCTCTCTATATCTTTTGATAACTGAGCAGAGTAAACGGTGTGTTACTTTGCTTCAGTTTATGAATGGAAAGGAGCCGCTGTCTCCTCCCCATTCATCTTCAGTGGTGAGAAAAGACTGGGGAATCAGTGTCCTCTTTCCCTTTCTCTGTCTCAATGGGGACATGTCAGGGATCTGTCACCTTCCTCTGCCCCACTGACACCAACCACTGACCGATACCCCCATCCCCTTCCCCAAAAACACTGTAAAAAAAATGTATTTAAAAAATAAAACCCCAACCATTGTGAAAAAAATAGTACAAAAATAAATTGTAAAAAAATAATAAAAATAAAAAAAAATTCTGACACCAGCCATTCTGTTCATGAAATTCTGTTCATTGCTCTACTGACACCAGCCACTGGTCCCCAAAAAAGCATTTTGAAAAAAAATAATGAAAAAAAAATGTAATTGTAAAAAGAAAAAAAGAACTACTGACACTGTCACCATCCTGCACATACTACCCACCTCCATACACTCCTCCCCAGCACATACTACCCATCACTGTACACTCCACATTCCTCACCTGCCCATTATACCCACCTCCATACACTCTGCACATACTACCCACCATACACTCCGTACGCCACTCCTGCACATCTTACCCACCTATATACACTCTACACCCCTCTCCTGCATTTAATACCTATCACCGTCCACTCTGCACTGTACATTCTCTATTTAACATTACCAAATTCTGTGCTATGCAAGTAATCTCAGACTGTATTAAACCACACCCCTTTAAGCCAATGTCCAATATTTTACACAAATCGTAGCACCCTCTATTAGTGTAGGTGCTAGAGTGAGACTCATTAGTGTAGGTAAATTTGGGCCGGCCTGGCTGACAGCTGGGCCTGTTTGTTTTTGTTTGATTTGGGCTGGGAGTGGCTCAGGGTAAAAGCTGGGTGACTCACAGGCAGCATCACCAAGACCTCCCTCTTTCCAGAGCGCTCTAGAAGGTTCTGGAAAGAGGAGGAGAGGGGAGTTGGAGCTGCCTGTGGTATTCTAAAGGAACCCTGAGCAATCCCCAACCTGGAATTGGCAGGGGGCAGGCCAGAGTCAGTCCAGTATGGGAGAAGTTGTTGGGTGGAAAATTTGGAGATGGAGTACTGAAGCCGTCAGGGCCTTGGGGGGAGCTCCCCAGTCGGGGGGGGTTGACCTTGGGCCTGGGCTCGGGTGTGGATAGGGCTCTCTAAGAAAAAGTGGAGGTGTCCTGGACAGGAGGAGCAAGAGAGCACAGCGGGAGAGAGTACTGCCGGACAAGTCTCCAGGGAGAGGAAACATTGGTTGCAGCAAAGAGGGCTGGCAAGTGGCATGCACAGTCTGGAGGACTGTTGAGGCACACCTGAAAAGGACTGGGAGAGTGCAGTTGGAGATGGGTGCAGAACCAGAGGAGAGGACTGTGGTGTTGTGGGCAGTGGAGTCAGGCAGCTGCAGCCAGGAGGGCTGGCAGGGCATGAAGAGGGCTGACTGGGATCAGTAGCCACTTGTGGGACAGCTAGTACCAGAACGATTCTCTTTATGCTACAACATAGGGGCCCGCGGTCCCTGCCTGTGAAGGGCATTTGCTTTAGGCCTGGCTGAGTCAGTGTCAGGCCTACAGTGCTAGCTAGTATGGAGAACGAAAGAGGAAGCGATGTACAGGAAGAGTATGGAGCGATATCCAGAAGAGAGGAAGCGATGTACAGGAAGAGTATGGAGCGATACCCAGAAGAGAGGAAGCGATGTGCAGGAGGAGTATGGAGCGATACTCAGAAGAGAAGAAGCGATGTACAGGAAGAGTATGGAGCGATACCCAGAAGAGAGGAAGCGATGTACAGGAAGAGTATGGAGCGATACCCAGAAGAGAGGAAGCAATGTGCAGGAGGAGTATGGAGCGATACTCAGAAGAGAGAAAGCAATGTGCAGGAGGAGTATGGAGCAATACTCAGAAGAGAGGAAGCGATGTACAGGAGGAGTATGGAGCGATACTCAGAAGAGAGGAAGCAATGTACAGGAGGAGCATGGAGCGATACTCAGAAGAGAGGAATCGATGTACAGGAGGAGTATGGAGCGATACTCAGAAGAGAGGAAGCGATGTACAGGAGGAGCATGGAGCGATACTCAGAAGAGAGGAATCGATGTACAGGAGGAGTATGGAGCGATACTCAGAAGAGAGGAAGCAACGTACAGAAGGAGTATGAAGCGATACCCAGAAGAGAGGAAGCGATGTACAGGAGGAGTATGGAGCGATACTCAGAAGAGAGGAAGCGATGTACAGGAGGAGTATGAAGCGATACCCAGAAGAGAGGAAGCGATGTACAGGAGGAGTATGGAGCGATACTCAGAAGAGAGGAAGCGATGTACAGGAGGAGTATGGAGCGATACCCAGAAGAGAGGAAGCGATGTACAGGAGAAGTATGAAGCGATACCCAGAAGAGAGGAAGCGATGTACAGGAGGAGTATGGAGCGATACTCAGAAGAGAGGAAGCGATGTACAGGAGGAGTATGAAGCGATACCCAGAAGAGAGGAAGCGATGTACAGGAGGAGTATGGAGCGATACTCAGAAGAGAGGAAGCGATGTACAGGAGGAGTATGGAGCGATACTCAGAAGAGAGGAATCGATGTACAGGAGGAGTATGGAGCGATACTCAGAAGAGAGGAATCGATGTACAGGAGAAGTATGGAGCGATACTCAGAAGAGAGGAATCGATGTACAGGAGGAGTATGGAGCGATACTCAGAAGAGAGGAAGCGATGTACAGGAGGAGTATGGAGCGATACTCAGAAGAGAGGAATCGATGTACAGGAGGAGTATGGAGCGATACTCAGAAGAGAGGAATCGATGTACAGGAGGAGTATGGAGCGATACTCAGAAGAGAGGAATCGATGTACAGGAGGAGTATGGAGCGATACTCAGAAGAGAGGAAGCAACGTACAGAAGGAGTATGAAGCGATACTCAGAAGAGAGGAAGCAACGTACAGAAGGAGTATGAAGCGATATCCAGAAGAGAGGAAGCGATGTACAGGAGGAGTAAAGAAGAAAGTAAAATATATTGCTTTTTTTTTCAAATTTGCCAATCTTTTTTTGTTTACAGCGCAAAAATGAAAAACCGCAGAGGTGATCAAATACCACCAAAAGAAAGCTCTATTTGTGGGGAAAAAAAGGACATCAATTTTATTTGGGTACAGTGTCACATGACCGCACAATTGTCAGTTAAAGTCATGCAGTGCCGTATCACAAAAAATGGCCTGGTCATGAAGGGGGGGGGGGAGGTAAACCTATCGGGGCTGAAGAGATTAAAGTGGTTGTAAAGTCCCTACTCACAAATCCTGGAATTTCCTCTGTTACAAGATATACTGTGCAGTACCTGCCTTTTTAAAAAATTTATACATTCATTTACAGCAGCGCTGTGCAGCCAGTCACATGACCTCCTGGCACTCTTCTTTCCCTATCCCCCAACTACAGTGAGAGGGGCTGAGATTCCCCATTGATGTCACCCGGGAGGAGAGTGGTGACGCTGTCAATCAACATATTTTGCTGCACAATTTTGGAAACACAGATATTGTACAGCATTTCTTTCTGTAACAGAGGGGATTCCAGGATTTGTGATAAGCAATTTGACAACCACAGCAGTGGAAGGGGAGGGGAGAAGATGGCTCACACACAGACTCCCGAGCTGACAGGCAGGGAGGGAGGGGGAGAGGAGCGGAATGAAATGACAGAGGCACATAAACTGAACACTAGTGATGGGCTTGGGCATGTTCAGATTGAAGCCGCCAGGAAGCCATCACTGCACACCGCCAATCATAGGCAGTGAGGCATTTCCTATGATGAGCAGTGCGCAGTGGTGGCTTCCTGGCGGGTTTGATTTGAACATGCCGGAGCCCATCACTACTGACCACAGTATCATGAATCAGCAGCCATGATTTCACCTTATTGCAGTTTCAAGTGTATAGTGGTTTATATATTTATAGAAGGATTCATAGCTGGAATTAACGGGAATTTGCACCTTGAGGGATCCTTATTTTTAGTTTTCATGATTACTGTGGTCAACACACTAAGAGGAACAGGAAGGATCAACCAGGTATTTTACAGCACAGAGAGGGACAAATGACACCACACAAGCACTATGCTGTATATCCTACTTTAACCACTTCCCAACCGGCTCCTGTACATATACGGCGGCAGGATGCGAATCGCTGTATATATAAGGTGGCTACTTTAAGAGACATAGCAGGCGTGTGCACCCGCGACACAGCGGGGGAACCGATGTCACGGGCAAGAGAGTTAGAATGAGGATTTGTGTGTGTAAACACACAAATCCCTGATCTGAAAGGGGTGGAGAAACAGATCGTCTGTTCCTACTAAGTAGGAACAACAATCTCTCTCCTCCTCTACTCAGTCACATCCCCCTAGAGTTAGAAACACACCTAGGGAACACACTTAACCCCTTGATCGCCCCCCTAGTGTTAACCCCTTCCCTGACAGTGTTATACAGTAATCAGTGGCTATTTTTTAGCTCTGATCGCTGAATAAATGTCAATGGTCCCAAAAAAGTGTGAAATGTGTCCAATCTATCCACCACAATCCCGATAAAAATAAAAATTGCTGATCACCGCCATTACTAGTAAAAGAAAAAAAAAATGCCATAAATCTATCCCCTATTTTGTAGACGCTATTATTTTTCCAAAAATCAATCAATATACGCTTGCAAATTGCGCTTTTTTTTTTTATAATAATATATATTGAAAAAACGGATGAAGAAATTAGTTTTTTAAAAATTGGGATATTTATTATATCAAAAAATATTTTGTTTTTGTTTTTTCAAAATTGTCGTTCTTCTTTTGCTTATAGCGCAAAAAATAAAAAAAACGCAGAGGTGATCAAATACCACCAAAAGAAAGCTCTATTTGTGGGGAAAAAGGGACATCAATTTTGTTTGGGTACAATGTCCCACGACCATGCAATTGTCAGTTAACCACTTCAGCTCCGGAAGGTTTTACCCCCTTCCTGACCAGAGCACTTTTTGCGATTCGGGACTGCGTCGCTTTAACTGACAATTGCGTGGTCGTGCAACGTTGTGCTATAAACAAAAAAAAAAGAGCGACAATTTAGAAAAAAAAATGCAACATTTTTTCATATGAATATCCCCCAAAAATATATTAAAAAAAAATAATTCTCACTTTATGTATTCTTCTACATATTTTTAGATAAAAATAAAATAAATTGCAATAAGCGTATATTGATTGGTTAGCACAAAAGTTATAGTGTCTATAAAATAGGGGCTCGTTTTATGGCATTTTTATTATTCATTTTTTATTTTTTTTATTTTTTATTAATAATGGTGGCAATCTGCGTTTTCGGACACTTTTGACACGATTGTCGTTTATACAGCGATCAGTGCTATAAAAATGCACTGATTACTGTGCATATGACACTGACAGGGAAGGGGTTAAACACTAGGGGGTGATGAAGGGGTTAAGTGTGTCCTAGGGAGTGATTCTAACTGTGGGGGGATGGATTTCTACTCACATGACAGCAATCACTGCTCCGTGACATGATCGCCAGGAGACCCGTGTCCCGTGGGTGCAGTCATGCTGTACGCGGCGAGCACGCTCGCCTGCTAGCCCAGTCAATTAAAGGGGGACGTACATATACACCTATTTGCCCACCACTCCCATTGTGCTGGCGAATTTTGCCGTGCAGCAGTCTGCAAGTGGTTAAAGTGACACAGTGCCGCATCGCAAAAAATTGCCTGGTCAGGAAGGGGGTAAAATCTTCCAAAGCTGAAGTGGTTAAAGAAACAGGGTTTTTTTTAGTTTTTTTAAGGGTACAACCACTTTAAGCTTTGAAAATAAAACATGGAAGCTGATTGGTTTCCATGCACAGCTGCTCCAGTTTTGATAAACTTTCCTCTGTGTCATCCTATAATGAGTTGATTATTTTTTTTTGTTTATTATTATTTGATTATTTTTAACTTTTATATAGTATTATACATTTACAAGACTTTTTGTGATAGATGGCATTTGTTGGCACCTCTGAAGCCCCAACTGCTTAGTAATTTTATACCTTTATAAAGGGTGCCTTGTAGGCCCATTAATCCTATAAATAAACATTTGTTTCATGTCTGATTTTTAGCACACCTTCAAAATGAATGGGTTATATCTGCGCGGGGCAGTCAAGAAGCAGTTAACTGAACCAGCTGAAGTTAGAAGCTGATTGGCTACCGTGCACAGCTGCCCCAGATTTCTGAGTGCTCCTGTTTCAGTAAATCTCCCCCACTGCCACTTTCACACTGGGGCGCTTTACAGGTGCTACAGCGCTAAAAATAGTGCCCCTGCAATGCGCACTGAAAGAGCCGCTGCTGTGTCTCCAGTGTGACAGCCCCGAGGGCTTTCAAACTGGAGCAGTGCGCTGGCAGGACGCTAAAAAAAGTCTTACAGGGGTCTGAAACTCGTGGCCCTCCAGCTGTTGCAGAACTACAATTCCCATGAGGCATTGCAAGGCTGATGGTTAAAAGCACGATTCCTATAGGCAGAGGCATGATGGGACTTGTAGTTCCGCAACAGCTGGAGGGCCGCCAGTTTGAGACCCATGAACTCTAGCAGCATCTGCTAGACTTCTTCTGCCCAGTGAAATCAATGGAGCAGTGCGCCTATATCACTGGCATAGCGCTGCTGCAGCAGCGCTTTGCGGTGGTTTTAACCCTTTCTCGGCCGCTAGCAGGGGGTAAAAGCACCCGCTAGTGGCCGAAATTGCCGGTAAAGTGTCACTAAAAATAGCAGCGTTTTACCGCCGGCGCACCCACCGCCCCAGTGTGAAAGGGGCCTTAATGCTCGCTTATTAAACACAAAGGAGGGTTTGAATGTGCTCATGGATAAAAATCAAATTAGGACTGTGTGGACAGAAATTAACAAGGCGGTGACATTTTTATAGGTTTGTTAACCACTTACGGACCGCCCGGCGGGCATTTGAAGGAGCATATCGTTGTTATGGCAGCAGCTAGCTGCCATAACCCTTTTATCCCCTTCTTCAGCGGGCGGTCCGCTACAAGATAAACGTGGTCTTTTTTTTATCGGTGGTGGGAGATCTGGTGCCTTCCACCGCTAACAGGAGCTGTCGGCAGCGGCGGAGGCAATCGCGTCCCCTGTCTGCATACAATTGCTGGGCGGAAGCAACGTCTAAAAAAAAGTCACTTCTGCCCATAGCTCTTAGAGGAGCAATTTTTTTTTTCATAATTTATTTAAATTACAATGTTTTTTTTTTTTTATTGCATTTTAGTCTAATTATGAGATCTGAGGACTTTTTGACCCCAGGTCTCATATTTAAGAGGACCTGCCCTGTTTTTTTTTTTTCTATTACAAGTGGTGTTTATATTCCTAGTAATAGGAATAAAAGTGACATTTTTTTTTTTTTTAAACAGTGTGAAAATAAAAAATAAAAGGTAAATTAATAATAAAAAAAAATGTAAATGCGCCCCATCCCGCCGAGCTCACGTGCAGAAGCGAACGCATATGCGAGTAACACACGCATATGAAAACGGTGGTCAAACCACACATGTGAGGGATCGCCGCGATCGGTAGAGCGAGAACAAGAATTCTAGCCCTAGACCTCCTCTGTAACACAAAACATGCAACCTGTAGAATTTTTTAAACGTCGCCTATTGAGATTTTTAAGGGTAAAGGTTTGTCGCCATTCCACGAGCGGGTGCAATTTTGAAGCACAACATGTTGGGTATCAATTTACTTGGCGTAGCATTATCTTTCACAATATAAAAAAAATTGGGCTAATTTTACTGCTGCCTTATTTTTTTTATTCCACAAAGTGAATTTTTTTCCCAAAAAAGTGCGCTTGTAAGAACGCTGCGCAAATACGGTGTGAAAAAAAGTAACGACCGCCATTTTATTCTCTAGGGTGTTAGAAAAAAAAAAAAATTATATATATATATATATATATATATATATATATATATATATATATATATATATATATATATATATATATAATGTTCAGGGGTTCTAAGTAATTTTCTAGCAAAAAAAACAGTTTAAACATGTAAACATCAAAATCTCAAAACTAGGCTGGTCCTTAAGTGGTTAATATTCTAACCATTGCGCTCACTCATGCTTAGAACAAAAGCCACCCATAACACTGGATGTGAGATGTCACTGAACAAGAGGAGTCTGTCCACCTAGAACAGAAATGTCAGTTACCTATACACTGACCCTTTGTCATTACATGTGGTGGAAGTGGCTAATGTCAACTAAAAAAAGATGAAACAAAGAAAAAGGCATTATTTGTATCAATTTGATGTGGAATCACTAATTTCAGGCAGAACGCCATCCAACTACAAAAACAAAAGACTAAATATTTTATGTCAGGTTTTTAGTTAAGTCGGGCTTCCTGTCTCTGTGACACCAGGGCAAGAAATTGGGGAAGTGGTTGTCACAGAGCACAGACAGCAATAAACACAGTAGGGTTGACTACTAAAGACAATAAAGCCCCATACACACCATCAGATTTTCTGCTGATTTTTGTCTTCAGATTTACCAAAACCATGTAGTGCAAAGGCCTGCCTGATTGCACACACATTGAAACTCCTAAGGTTTGACCTCATATTATATGCAGAAAATCTGATATTGTGTATGAGGCTTTAGACTGTTCACTTTGCAGGGGGATTTGATCCAAGGCTTAGTGAATGTGGGGAAGCTCTGCTGGCTTCCATCATCCAATCACGTGCAAGCAAAAAAAATGCATTTTTTTTTTCCTTGCATGTGATTGGCTACCATTTACAAAGTGGAATTTCACCACATTCACTAAACTGTGCGAACAATTCCCTTGCAAAGTACAGCTTTTGTTTTTTTGCAAAGTGGACAACTATTTGCCTGTATTACACCAACCCCATTGTAAGAAATCTTAATCTTTCCTCAGTGTGGTCAAATAGAGCAATGTTTTTTGCATGCCTTCGCCTTGGAGAGATTTCCCATCTTGTCCTGACAGGAAGTGAGGGGAGATCTCCCCAATGGGAGCAAAGATGACAGTAAAACAGCTGACAGGGGCTCCAACACTTTTCTTATCTCTATAAATTGTGCGGGTTGGAGTTGGCCATTCAGAATCCTATTTTATTCAGTAAAGCCCACCTTGTTTGTCCTATTTACTGCAGAGAGAAAAGGTGACAGCAAATCCCAAATTTTGAGCAATCACCAGAACAGCAATAGAGGAAAAAAAAAAACAATCTGGAAAATAGAAAACCAGGAACTCCCTCATTTTTCTTCGGGGGGGGGGGGGGGGGGCTCAATTCATGTTTGGCTATGGGACAGGAAGTGAAATCTCCCCATTGGGATACAGGTGGCAAAACAAACCTGACAGGGGCAGGGGGTTATAGCCTAATCTATCCAAAATGTAAAAAAAAACGTTTGGCCTTCAAATTTTGTTGCTCCAGCCTAGAGGGAAAAAAACACCTCACTTTGGAGGGATTTCCTCTCACTTCCTGTTTCAGTTATAGAACAGGAAGTGATGGGAAATCTCCCCAATTGGAGACATAAAGGACAAAAAAAACTGACAGGGGCACAAACAGCAATACAAATGTGGCAGGGGTTCTAATCCCAATTTACTCTATACAAAACGACAAAAAATAAAAAGTTTTGCCTTTAGTTATGTCTCCATGGTGTCATGTAGGGAGTCTTATAACTAATAAACCCCGGTATACTGTCAGAGCAGAGGCGTCCAGCCACACTGACATAGGAAGAGTAAGGTGCCTCCTTCTACCTCTGCTATGGACAGCCAGCTTGTCCCCCCGGAGAACACCAACTGTACAGACGTCTATCATCTCCACGCAAACTTCCGCCGGCGCGGCGCAAACTGATGACGAAAGCAGACACGGCCTCCGTTGCTATGGGATTACGTGCACACACCTTCCTTCCGGTCGTCGTAAATGCGTCATAGTTGCGACAGGAGCGATGGCGGCGAGTAGGAAGAATGTATTGTCGTCTCTGGCCGTGTATGTGGGGGACTCGGAGCCTGAGCTGGAGAGTGACGGGGAGCCGGAGGGTGAGACACGTTCGGGGGACTGCGGTGACTGTACTTCCTGGAAATAGCCTTGGACCCTAGTGTTGTCCATCTCTATGGTATAGAACATCTGCAGGCTGGACTGGGGACCAGAGAGTCAGCCTTGTGTTCCTAGGATTGTCCCTAGTGTTATCCATCTCTATGGTATAGAACATCTGTAAGCTGGACTGGGGACCAGAGTCAGCCTTTTGTTTTTATGATTGTCCCTGGTCCCTAGTGTTGTCTATCTCTATGGTATTGGACATCTGTAGGCTGGACTGGGGACCAGAGAGTCAGCCTTGTGTTTCTATGATTGTCCCTAGTATTGTCCATCTCTATGGTATTGGACATCTGTAGGCTGGACTGGGGACCAGAGAGTCAGCCTTGTGTTTCTATGATTGTCCCTAGTATTGTCCATCTCTATGGGATTGGACATCTGTAGGCTGGACTGGGGACCAGAGAGTGAGCCTTGCGTTCCTAGGATTGTCCCCTGGACCCTATTGTTGTCCATCGTTATGGTATAGAACATCTGTAGGCTGGACTGGGGACCAGAGCATTTGCCTTCTGTTCATAGAATTGTCCCTAGCGTTGTCCAGATATATGGTATAGGTCAGGGATATGCAATTAACGGACCTCCAGCTGTTGCAGACCTACAAGTCCCATGAGGCATAGCAAGACTGACAGCCACAACCATGACACCCAGAGGCAGGGGCATGATGGGACTTGTACTTTTGCAACAGCTGGAGGTCCGCTAATTGCATATCCCTCGTATAGGTAATCTGTTGGTCGGATTGGGAACCAGGGCATCAGCTGTGTGTTCGTAAAATTGTCCTTGGCCCCTAGTGTTGTCCAGCTCTGTGGTATAGGTCATCTGTAGGCTAGAATGGGGATCAGAGTGTGAGTCTCCCAATATTTTCCAGCTCTATGGTATTTTTTTATTACAGGTATTCATATATTGCTGTTCATTTACAGAGAGCTTTACATACTGTGCAGTCATATCAGTCTCTGACCTCAAGAAGATTACAGTCTAAGTCTCCTACTTCACATATAAACTAGGACCACGTTAGACAGGACACCATTAACCTCCCAGTGTGTCCTTTGTAGTGTGGGAGTTACCCATGCAGCCACGGGGAGAACATGCAAACTGAGTGCTGATGGCGTTCTGCCTAGTAAATGAACTGAGAACCCCAGTGCTGCAATCACTACTAACTACTAGTACTAACCACTAAGCCACTGTGCTACCTATAGCTTAAGAAAATATGGAGAGCTGCGCCAATAACGCTATATAATAAAAATAACTATATAAATAAAAATATACAAAGAAGATTTTAAACAATGGATCCAAGACATTTCAAGTCTAGTGATCCCTCTCACCAAAGGGCTACCCCGCCAATGGGGCTGGAATTTGTCTATTCCCAAAAATAGCGTGTTTGACGGATCTTTATTGTGAGCAACCAGATAATGCTTGGACACAGAATGCTTGGGGAACCCTATCAAGATGTTGGTTATGTGTTTGTTCAAGCGCACCTGTAGTGGGCGCTTGGTCCGACCCACATACTGCAACCCGCATGGGCACTGGAGTAGATAAACCACCCCCGTAGTGGAACATGTAATACAAGGTTTTATAATATGATTCCGCCCCGTAGCTGTACCAACAAAGGAAGTGGTACATCTTCGTGGGCAAGAATTTAGGGAGCACACCCTACATCTCCCACATTTATAGAAGCCAGTCAACTGGTCAAAAAAACCCTTACTCCTCAGTGGAGGATCGATGACATTAGGGGCCAGTCGATTTCTCAGTGATGAGGCACCTCTAAAGACAATTCTCGGTCTCTCTGGGACTATCCTTTTCAATACGGCATCACTGCTGACAATGTGCCAATGTTTGTTAACAAGTTGTTTAATCTTCTTTTGTTGGATAGAGTAAGTGGTCACAAAAGGAACAAGCCCTTGGACATTGTCTGCTCGTGGGCCTTTCTCAGTAAGTAGTTCCTGTCTAGTCATACTAGTCACCATCTTAATAGTATCGCCTAAAAAGTCAGGCTGGTAGCCCTTCTCAAGGAACCTTGCAGTAAGGATCTCTGCCTGAGACAGGAATTCCCCAACATCTGAGCAATTCCGTCTCAGTCTTATATACTGGCTTTTCGGAATTGAATTAAGCCAAGGGGTATGGTGACAGCTGTCAGTGGGGATGAAGGAGTTTCTATCCGTATCCTTGAAAAACGTAGAAGTGACAAAACGTGTTAATGTAACCTCCATATTGTTTGGTTTAGGAAGATCCTCCAGGAGCTTCTTCTGCCATTCAAAAACAATGTTGCCATTGTAGTCTGCCAAGTCCCTATTATATTTTTTCTTTTTCTTAACTCTTTGATCCCTATCCTCCTTCTCAAGGATTTTCAAAAGATTTTGAGACTTATCCTGATATTCAGCACTACCTTTAGCAGAAGTAAGATTAACCTGGAGACATTTAATTTCCTCATCCAGTTTGGATAATTTGGCCGTTTTTCTACCAACCAGAAATCTTAGGAAGGCCACTCCAGCTGAATTGAAGTACTTAAACCATTCTTCCAATTCAATATCGCCCTTTTGAGGGACTACCTCCCACCTCAGACTTCTGGGGACCATTCCATGCTTGATATAGGTCTCTAAATAGGCAATATCCCATTTTGTATGATTCTCAGAGACCATGAGGTTTTTTAATCTGATAAACATCCCCCCAAGGTCTCCTTCATCATCCCTATACAGTTCAAACACTCCATCAACATCTACCACTTTAGTAGCTCTAAAATCGAAAATATCCATATTGGAAAAAGACGCGATCGTCTTTAGTAATATATAACCCAGCTGCAGTAGAAAGTATCAGAACCCAGTATAGAAAAAATATATAAACTGCGCTTAGATATGAATTACAATAAATATATGAATTAAGAATAAAACTAAACATAAACAATAGGCAGCAGCTCTAAGTGGGATACAAACACAAGAATACAAAAGAAAATATGGAGAGCTGCGCCAATAACGCTATATAATAAAAATAACTATATATATAAAAATATACAAAGAACATATGGCATTCATATAAAATAAATACCTAATTGCCGAAAGCAATCACTAAACGTGCATATAATAATCACGAAGAGATATATGGGTAAAAAAATATATATTTAGTCTATGTGAAATAAAGGCTATAAATGAAAATAAACATGAAAGGTATAAAATTAAAGTTCATTAGGATGTTCTAATATCCCAGCGATTGGCATATCACCACCGTGAATCCACACACACTTGAGAATCTGTGCCCGTCACCGGATAAGTGATGCGCTTACCAGATATATGAACAGTAACAGCCTTAATGGTATTAATTCGAAGCAGAGTGGTTAGAGCATCAATCAAGGTTCTTGTATCCAGATAACCCTTAACGCAGGTATATGGCCAAATCCCAGTCTTTAGAGCTCCAATGGTCACGTGTATCACCGGTAATACCATTAAAGAAAGAGAAATGCCTCCATAGCGTAAAATCGTTCAGAAGATTTATTAAAATAAAAGAATCGCACTTACATACAACAGCTTTCTGTCAGCATCAAAACAGAACAAACACCGCCGGCCGGCATACAAACAAGCGTCCCGTCCTCCCCTCATAGAGCGTGGTGGCGTCACTGCGTACCTTCCCAGACGCGTTTCGTCATAGATGAAGTTATCAATGGGGAACGGGCGACGCACCACCTTTTTATGCCCGGACATATAGCTTATCATTGGGTTGTCCAGGACACCAAAGTGATCAGTGTCAGCCTGTTGTCCTTAGAAATGGCTTTGCTTGGTTATGATGGTATCTATTGTATAACTTATCATTGGTTTGTCCTGGGTAAACGTGGTCAATGCCAGCCTTGTGTCTTAGAAATGGCTCTGGTTCCTATTGCTGATGGTGTAACTGATTCATACATTACCAAAGTGATCAGGTTCTTAGAATTGGCTATGGTTCCTGGTGTTGATGGTATAACTGATCATTAGGTTGTCATGGGTCCGAGAGTTATCAATTACAGTCTTGTGTCCTTAGAAATGGCCCTGGTTCCAAGTGTTGATGGTGCACTTCATCTTTTAGGTTGTCATGGGTACAAGGGTGATCAGTGTCAGCCTTTTGTCCTTAGAAATGTCCCTGGTGTTAATGTTCTGGTTTATCTTTAGGCAGGACAGGATGTTTTAAAGCAGATTAGTAATTGGCATTCCTAAAAAGTATTATGGGTAATGAACGCTGACAAGGGTTCTAGCCTCCCCCCTCTCTACTAAAGAAAAAAACAGTTTCTGTCCTTGTTGCTTTTAGAGATTTTCCCTCGATTCCTGTTTGGTAAAATCATTTTCACTCACAGTAAGTGAGGGGAAATCTCTCTAACGATACCCTAGAGCAGTGATGGCGAACCTTGGCACTCCAGATGTTTTGGAACTACATTTCCCATGATGCTCATCCACTCTGCAGTGTAATGGAGCATCATGGGAAATGTAGTTCCAAAACATCTGGGGTGCCAAGGTTCGCCATCACCTCCCTAGAGAGTGTCGCTGCACGTTTCTGGATAAAATGAGAATCACAATTTATTTTTTCTTAGAATAAAGATTGACATTTTCTTTTGATTCTGAAGAACTTTTTTATTTTAAAGACTTACAACCCCATAGCATTAGGTTATCAAACAAGATGCCATTAAAATCAGACATAATACTGTTTGCTTCAATGAAATTCAAAGAAAGTAAATAAAAAAAAAATGTAATGCGTAAAAAAATAAATACGTTTTCTTATATTTGGGTCTTTTTTTTTTTTTTTTTACTCGCCCAAACCCAATTACCAAAACCTACCGTATATACTCGAGTATAAGCCGAGATTTTCAGCCTCTTTTTTGAGGCTGAAAGTGCCCCCTCGGCTTATACTCGAGTCACCGCTGTCTGACTGCTCGATCAGCGTATCGAGCAGACAGACAGCGGACATTCTAAAATTCAAAAGCCGCGCCTCCGCCTTCGCCTGTGATAGGCGGAACACTGAATTTCCCAGCAGTCAGTGTTCCGCCTATCACGGACATCCGCTCATCCTCGTACTAATAGATTATGAAATAGAAGAAAAAAATAAAATAAAAAAACAGCAGGACAATAATTAAATGGAGAAGGAGAATAAGAAGTTGAGGCTGATTAGAGTAAATTAAGGGGTTAAACAGAGGAGCGATTTAATAAAAAAACAAATATTTTTTTTTTACTTGACAAGATTGCTTTAGACCCCTTTCACACTGGGGCATTTTGCAGGCACTATAGCGTTAGAAATAGCACCCGCAATCCGCCCTCAAACTGCTGCACCATTGTCTCCAGTGTGAAAGCCCCGAGGGCTTTCACACCGGAACGGTGCGCTGGCAGGACGTCAGGAAAAGTCCTGCCAGCAGCTTCTTTGGAGCGGTGTGTTTACCCCTCCTCCACCGCTGCTCCCCATTGAAATCAATGGGGCAGTGCTGCAATAACGCTGGCAAAACGCTGCCATTGTGGGCAGTTTTAACCATATCTCGGCCGCTAGCGGGGGGGGGGGGGGGGTAGAAGCTAGTGGCTGAAATGTGCTGCAAATCTAACGGCTAAAAATAGCGGCGTCTTACCACCGACGCTATGGGCACGGCAGTGTGAAAGGGATCTAAAATTGACTTAATTTGCAGACCAAAGTTTGTCCCTTTTTGATCTGTAAATGAATAAATAGGACAGAAGATGCAATGTTTCTTTTTACCTGTTGTTAAACATTGCCGACTGCTTCAAAAAAAATAAAAACTTTTTTTTTTTACAACTGTGAGCAGGGCAGGGGAACTGCTCTGCCCTTTCTACATGCATTGTGGAAATGCAGGATTAAGATCGTGGGGGGAGGGTCGAATCAAGATCAAGATCTTTTAATGATTAATCGGTCATCTCTCAGGGTAGATTTGATGTAAATTGCTAGTAAAAAGGCTTGATTTAAATCACAATTTTTAAAGAAAAACTGTCATCTCTGTCCCACAGGGGTTCCCCCTCTGACCTGTTGACTCACCGAAAGTCCCTTTTACTTTAATGGGACGGCTGGTAATGCGGCAGTGACACAACAAGATGAGTGGATGCCTGCTAACAGGCGCTGCCATGATGGATCTGAAATGACAGGTGCTCTTTATGGCCCCTTTCACACTGGGGTGGTGCGGGCATCAGCGGTAAAGCAGCGCTATTTTTAGCGGCGCAGTTTTAACCCCCGCTAGCGGCCGAAAAAGGGTTAAAACCGCTGCTGCCAGCTTTGCTGGCGGTATAGCCACGCTGCCCCACTCATTTCAATGGGTAGGAGCAGTTTAGGAGAGGTGAATTCACCGCTCCAAAGATGCGGCTAGCAGGACTTTTTTTTTTCACCGTCCTGCCAGCTCACCGCTCCAGTGTGAAAGCCCAGTGTAAAAATACCATAAATCCCCTATTTTGTATACGCTAGAACTTTTGAGCAAACCAATCAATATACGCTTATTGGGATTTATTTATTTTACCAAAAATATGTAGAAGAATACATATCGGCCTAAACTGAGGAGAAAAAAAATAGATTTTTTTTAAATGTGGGATATTATAGCAAAAAGTGAACGAGATTGTTTTTTTCTTTTTTTTTTTTTAAATTAAAAACCACAGAGGTGATGAAATGCCATCAAAAGAAAGCTCTATGGGGAAAAAAGGATGTCCATTTTGTTTGGGAGCCACGTCGCACGACAATTGTCAGTTAAAGTGACGCAGTGCAGAATCACAAAAAATGGCCTGGTCATTGAGCAGCCAAATCTTCTGGGGCTGAAGTGGTTAAGCAGATCCGGAACAGCCAGTCTTCCGTATTGTTTGGGGAGAGTCAACAGGGATCCTCTGATCCTCGGGTGCTTGTATGCCCAAATGAACCGACATTGAGTTTTATCCCAGTATGATTGACACCTTGTGAATGGTTCTGTTTTTATCATTGGCTATTCCATTTATGTGTTTTTGATATAATAAACTTTGAAGTTTTGTAGTGGCACAGTGGGCTGTGTATTTCCTTTCCTCTTCCCCTTATCCTCTCTTATGTCATTGGAGTCGGTTGAGCCCAAGCAGGGTTTTTATTATGAGTTTTTTGATGATGTACTGAGAGCTCCCACTCCAATCCTTTTCCCCCTTCCCTCCCCTTATTGCAGTTTCAAGCATATAGGGGTTTTATATATTTTATAGAGGTTTTCATAGCGGGCATTAGCAGGGATTTGCATCTTGAGGAAAAATCAGACCTCATTACAAAGTGAAGCTAATTACTAAGAGATGTTAAATATAGCAGACAGCTAATAAAAGTTGAATATGACGTACATGTGCACTTTTTAAAAAATATTTTTAATGAAATTTTTTAGTAATACTAGAGATTAAAAACTCCAGTGGGTCAATCTGTGCAGGGAGACTTTTGGTGTTTTTTTTTTTTTTTTTAAGAGCAAAACCCATAATGGATAATAAACCCAGTAGGTTCATGTGTAGTATATGTAAACTGCAAGTTAGGAAAACCCACAATACAGTGACCTCTGCAGTCCTCGAGTCTAAAGAGAAAAGAGACATAATGTTTATGAATAGGGGCACATCCAGATGTCATCCAGCATTTAGCAAGTCACATGGTTGATGAATAAAACACACACATCTAAGTATACAGGTATCCAGGGTAAAGCTGTCCACATAGACTGTCCTCCACACCGCCATTGACATTATCCCTTCCATTCTGCACTCCAGGAGCGCTTGAAGCTTTGCTTTCAGATCGCTCTACTGCAGGGTAGTCTTTGCGTCATGATTGCAGACTGACAGCGGTAAGAGCTGGCAGTGCGGGGGATGGTCTATGTCAGGGATATGCAATTAGCGGACATCCAGCTGTTGCAAAACTACAAGTCCCATCATGCCTCTGCATCTCGGTGTCATGCTTGTGGCTGTCAACCTTGCTATGCCTCATGGGACTTCTAGTTCTGCAACACAGGGGCGGCACAGTGGTGTAGTGGTTAGCACTCTCGCCTAGCAGTAAGAAAGGTCACTGGTTCAAATCCCAACCACGACACTACCTGCCTGGGGTTTGCATGTTCTCCCTGTGCCTGTGTGGGTTTCCTCCGGGTACTCCGGTTTCCTCCCACAATCCAAAGACATGCAGGTAGGTTAATTGGCTTCTGTCCAAAATTGGCCCTAGTATATGAATGGGGACCTTGGATTGTGGGCTCCTTGAGTGTAGGGACAATTGTAGACACTCACTCGGGATGGACTGGTGTCTTTATTCAACTTACTAACTATGAAACAGCTAGAGGTCCGTTAATTGCATATCCCTGGTCTGTGTGGACAGCTTTACCCCAGATGCCTGCATACTTAGATGTGCCTCTTTTAATCATCAACCATATGACTTGCTAAATGTAAACAAATTCCATAGAATATGTATGTGTGCCTCTCTTCTTTTATACTCCTTGGCTCCATCTGGATTTTCCTTCTTAACCTTTGTAGATGGACATTTTATGGTTGTATAACCTGGTCACATTGCTATAATCTTTTTATATGGACTATAAACTGAAGGATTTATGAATAAATGGTTGTGGAACGTGTCATTCGAGTTTCCATTATTTCTTATAGGTAAATTTGCTTTGATATACGAGTGCTTTGGATTACAAGCATGCTTCCGAAATGAATTATGCTCGCAATCCAAGGTTTTCCTGTATAGGGGTGCGTGAACTATACTTTGCAAATTTTATATTTCAGTTGGATGGACAGTTCACATCAACGTGAACAAAGTGGGTGGAGGGATAGACCCTGGGCACAACAGGGCATCTTGTACATGTGCGCTTTATTGCAGCACAGTATCTCAGATCAGTTAGTTTCCAGAAGCCAACTGGTCAATGTGTCTAAGGAAAATTCTAAATACAAAATGCAGAAAGTGCCTTTGTTAGTTTCCTGTTGGTGACACATGGTCTCTTCGTTATCTCGACATATTGGCAAAGTATGTGTTGCTGATTGAGTAAATATTTTCAATATCAATGAAGTTTAACAGCTAGAAAGAGCAATACATATACTGATCAGCCATACCTTTATGACCACCTTGCTAACATTGAGTAGGACCCATCTTTGCCGCAAAAGCAGCCCTGACCTGTCAATGTATAGACTCCACAAGACTTCTGAAGGTTATGCTGTGGTTTCTGATATCAAGACATCAGTAGCAGATCCTTTTGAGTCCTGTAAGTTGCAAGGAGGGGACTCCAGGGATTGGACTTGCTTTTCCAGCACATCACACATGCTTGATTGGATTGAGATCTGGAAAATTTGGAGGCTAAGTCAGCATCTCAAACTCATTGTTGTGTTCCTCATACCATTCTTGAACCAACTTTGTAGTGTGGCAGGGTGCATTATCCTGCTGAATGACACCACTGCCATCAGGGAGTACCATTTCTTTGAAGGGGTGTACTTGGTCACTAACAATGTTTAGGTAGGTGGTTCATAACACTCATTTGAATGGCTGGACCCCAGGTTTTCTAGCAGAACATAACACTGCCTCCGCCGGCTTGCCTTCTAATACTGCATCCTGGTGCCCTCTCTTCCCCAGGTATGTGACGCATGTATACCCAGCCATCCACACAATGTAAAAGAAAGCATGATTTATCAGATCATCCGTCCACCTTCTTCCATTTCTCCATAGTTCACTTCTGATGCTTATATGCCCATTGTAGATGCTTTTGGCTGTGGACATGGGTCAGCATGGACACCTTGACCGGTCTGTGCCTACACAGCCACATACACAAAAAACTGCAATACCCATTTTTTTTCTGCTTTTAAACACATCAACTTGAGGAAGAACATGATCACTTGCTGCCTAATATATCCCACCCCATTTAGATGCCACGGGAACAAGTTAGTTATTGTTATTCACTTAGCCTGTTGGTGGTGGTCGTAAAGTTTTAGCAGATTGGTGTGTGTGTGTGTGTGTGTGTGTGTGTGTATGTGTATATATATATATATATATATATATATATATATATATATATATACCTACCTACCTATCTCTTATCATTTTCGTTTATATTCTTTTTTTTTTTTTTTCTCACACACATCGCTTTTATATAATGCTCTACTCTAAAGCAGAGTACTAGCTGTTTTGGAATCTGATAATTAGTCCCAGGTGACATTGTATTTGGTAGGGATGCACCGATGCTGTTGTCGGTGCCGATATCAAGCATTTGCATGAGTATCGGTACTCGCCCAAGTGCTCCCAATACAGAAACCGATACTTTGTGGTGCAGTTTGCATCAATACAAAATGAATTGGCGCAAATCGCATGCCTTTTGAACAGGAATGCGATGCATTTCCTGTCCAAATCACATGCAGTTTCCCCCACCGTGTGTGTGTGGAAAGGGATTAGTGTAGATGTTTGAAGCACACCAAGGATTGGCACAAAGTGGCATCCTAACGGGTAGTTTATTGCATGATCACAACACAAGAAAGGTGCAATGTTTTGGAGTCACGCAGGACCCCTTCGTCAGGCATGTCACAAAACATTGCACCTTTTTTGTGTTGTGATTAGGGCTGAATCAACAAATTATTTAATAATTTCATAATCGATTACTATTTTCTAAATTGATTAATCGGCCAGTAACATGATGGGGGTTAAAAAAAAAAAACTAAAATGAGCCCTTTATAGTACAACACTATAATCACTACTGTAAATATTACTTTCACTGTTCTACACTAAAAAAAAAAAAAAATGAACCCCCTTCCAGTAGTGACTATTTGCTTTTTTTTGTACTATAAAGGGCTAATTTTAGTCTTTTTTTTTTTTTTTTTTTTTTTTTTTAACGCCATTATGTTACTTAACATCTTAGGCATGGTTCATATGTATATGTTTGTTGGTGATTTTTGCAGAAACGCACTACAGTTCATTTATATTGGTTTCCTATGGGACACATTCATATCTGTGCTTTTTTTTCAGCTGCTGCATATTTGGAAAGAGTCAGGGACTTTTAACACAAAATGGTGCTTTTTTTTGGTTCAATGTACTTCAATTAGAAGCTGCAGAAAAGAATGTAGTGCGTTTTGCAGCAATTTGTGTTTTTTAATCTGCCCAAAAAAAAAAACGCATAGCAAAAAGCTCTGCAGAAACAGTTTAAAAGTAAAAACTACATAGGTGTGTACCAAGCCTTATGCTGGCCTCACGGATCAATTTTCAGGTGAGAATATTCAGATGAAAAATCTTTGTACATTCGCTGAATGAAAGAATTTTGTTTGAAATTTTCACTTAATTTCTAAACAAAAACCACATACACTGTCTAAAAATTCCTTTGACCAAGAAGTTTTCTATTTCCAAATTTTCCCGTCACTGTGGTTGAAAATGAACGTCAATTTGACCCACTTATTTTTCTTTTTTTAAGGTTATTAACCGATTAATCGAAACAATAATCGACCAACTAATCGATTATGAGAATAATCGTTAGTTGCAGCCCTAGTTGTGATCATGCAATAAGCTACCCGTTTGGACGCCACTTTGTGCCGATCCTTGGTGTGCTGGCAAATATCTACATTGTGACTTGAACCTGTATCCAGCTGGTTGTTGCTGCAGCACCCAAACCTTGAGAGCTTATACCAGGAACATGTGCAATGGGAATATGAAGTATTAGAAAGGGATTAAAGCACCATCTAGTGGGCAGTTTAAAAAATGTAATAACTCGCAGTACATAGGAGGTACCGCTGGAGGAGATGTAGTTAGAGGGGCCCCCTAAGCTGACATCACTTCCACCCTATACCCACGGGGTCCTGGAACTTCTCCTACAGCCCTGTGAGCACCTCCAGTGGCCCCGATTTGTTACCTTCTGCGGACCAGGACACCTATGTAGATTATTTTGCATGTGGCCGGATATGTACTGTTAGTTCTAACATTTTTAAACTGCCCATTAGATTCACACACTCGCACAGTTTGAAATGGGGAAAATCGCATATGATTCGGACAGGAATCTTGCTGCATTCCTGTTAAAATCGCATGTGATTCTTTTGCGGGGCATTTCACGCCTTTATTTTATTTTTCTAGTGTTGACACAAATCACACCGTAAAATATCGGTACTCCGTATCAGTGAGTGCTTGACCAAAAGTATTGGTGCTCGCCGATTTAAAAAAAAAAAAAAAAAAAAATGGTATCGGTGCAATCCTAGTATCTAGATAAGGAATAATACAAATTATGTCATAGGGAAAGATAATGAAGTGTAAAAGTATGGACAATGTACTTCTCCACCTTTTTGCCAATAAAAATATCACTTGCCATTTTAGAAGACAAAGGAAGTCTGGTGCCCCTTTCATATGGACAAGATGATGTATCCAGAGTGGAAGAAGATGGATCCAACAAGGAAGATGATGATGCTAGCCCACATTCTGTAAGTACATTTGTGAAGAAGGCACTCTTATCACTAATGATTATTAGTTTAAGCCGAACTCTAGGTAAACGGCTCAGTACTCAGTTGAATTGCATATGTGGCAATTGTTTAACATGCCAACGAATTTGTATTTTTGTGCATCCAGTTCTGAGATTTCCACAGCTCTGCCACACAGCACAGTGTTGTCTGGCAAGGAAGAATCCCTTATTTTTTTTCTTTTGTATTAACACTTTAAGGTGTTTTCCCTCTCCCAGTCTGTGAAGGAGAAGTAACGGACTGATGAGCTCATCCCTCAATCTCCGCTTAATGGCATGTTGTTTGCATATGTACTGATTGGCTGTTTGTCTGTATCCTATTCTAAACCCTTCTGTACAGTAGATAGTAAGAGGTTGATGCTGAGGCAAATTCAGGTACTTGCACTGCTTTTATTGGAAAATTAATTTAAAGCATAACTTTACCCATAACCGTTTGTTAACAATTAATGTTCTTTAACAAAAGAACATACCACATTAATAATTTACACTAACAAAATAAGTGCGTGCTGTAAATTGCCTCCAGCATTGCTCCGGTTTCTTTTTTCTGGGGGCTGCCATTTTGTTGAAGCCCAGAGCAGGCACTTTCATATTGAACACTATCCTTGGTCTGAAAAAATAACATCACTTTCTTTAAAGCGGCGTTCCACAAATTTTTCAGTTTATTAAAAGTCGGCAACTACAAAAAGTGTAGCTGCTGACTTTTAAAAAAAACACACTTGCCTGTCCAGCGATGGGGCCGCCCGAAGCCTCGCTCCTCTCCACGGCGCCGGCATTGCAACTGTGTGCACCCGGCTCTGACAGTTTGTGGCTCACATCCAGGCACGCATGCACAGGTCACGCTGCGCTCTCCTAGTGGCCAGGCGATCTTCTGGGACCTCTAACGTGTCCCAGAAGATTGCAGAGAGGAGGAGGCATCGCCTAGGCGGTGAGAAGACAGGAGGAGGAAGTGGGACAGGAAGTACTTGTCAAAACCAGAAAAAAATTGCATGGCAAATGTGCCACGTCAGGCGGTGAGGAGTGCTTAAAGCGAAAGTTCCACTTTTGGGTGGAACTCCACTTTAATTACAACGTGGCCATTTGCAGCCTTGATTGTATGCCTTGGCTCAGCTATAGGGAAAGCCTGCAGAAGCTTTGCAGTGGTGAAGTTCATAGTGCTGCCAAGGGAGAATATTGGGGAGATAAGATAAGACATTGTCTTTGTAAGTTACTTTTTTTTTGTGTCTCCCTGGCAGCAGACAGTTTGTCCTGTCACCTCTCCTGTGTTTTCTTTTCTCTCACTTAATTTGTCCTTCCTCAGCACCATCTGTCATTCCTGCTGCTTTTTGTGGCACCCCCATTGTGGGGTAACCAAAATATAAACTTTGAAATTGCGCTATAAAAACTTAGAACTGCTGTCACAACCAGCGATATAAAGGGTGTAAAGCAATACAATTCTCAAAGTGCTGTGCTAAAAATGTAAACGTATAAGATGAACAATAAATGTGTAAAAAAAAAAAATGAGCAAGTGACATGATCAGTCCCAAATGGTGCAAATTACAGTGAATCGGAACAATGGATGCCACATGTGCTCTGCCACCTATGGTGCAGTTAAACTCTTAACAGAGCAAATGGACCCTTTATAAAACAGGGGTGTCCAACCCACGGCCCAGGAGAGTTCGGCATGCAATCCTGTGCAAGAAAAAAAGCCACAGTGGCTAGTATGTATGGCAAGATGCAGGGGATGCAATGTATATCTATTTGCATAGAAGCTGCAGCAGGAATGTTACATAGTAAGGTTGAATAAAGATACCAGTCCATCCAGTTCAACCTGAGTGAGTGAGTGTCCCTATCCCTGTACATTGTGTCTCATTACGATGCTCATCTATTAAATTATTATTTATTTATTTAAGGTACCCATATAGCGCTGCCAATTTATGCAGCACCCCACACATACATCGCACACTCACATCGGTCCCTACTCTCAAGGAGCCATTCCAATCCAAGGTCCCCATCTCACGTTCATCTACTATGGCCAATTTTGGACAGAAGCCAATGAACCTACCAGCAAGTCTTTGGAGTGTGGGGGGAAACTAAAGTACCCGGAGGAAACCCATGCAGTCACAGGGATAACCTGCAAACTCCATGCAGGTAGTGTCGTGGTTTGGATTCAAACCAGCGACCCTTTTTACTGATAGGTGAGAGTGCTACCCACTAGACCACTGTGCCACCCCAAAATTCATATTTTGCTGCTATGTGAGATACAGTCACCAAGACTTGCAAGTAGGCCCCAGCGAGATTTGAACTTTGGACTTCTGGTTTACAAGACCAGTGATCTAACCCCTGGAGGGGAAGTGTTTTTGTAAAAGGAACAGCTATAGGAGGAATTCTAGAGCCAGGCAAGTAAATGCCACTTGACTTTATTGTGGGGGGGGGGGGGCAGATCCATAACGGATATTTGCAGACGGATGTCAAAATCACAGATTTTGCAAACTGTTCATGAATTTAGGCTAGGTTCACATTACTGTGGGACTGGTAATTGTAGGTATTGGAGCTGTTCTTGCACCCACAGCCAAAACATACTGCACTTTATGGATGCATGGGTCTGCCAGTTTGTCTTAATGGCACCCCCACACATCTAAAAACACAGTGCGTTTTCATGTGTGGGAACTGACAGGAAATTGCATGGTGGAAAAGAACTGCGTTTCAAAAATGGTGCAGGAGACTTTTACCTGCATGAAATTCAAGCACAGCAGGCCATTCAAATGCCGTTCAAGACAATGTGGAATTATTTATCGGTTTCATGTTTGCTTGCCCGTTGAAATGCTTTTTTGGAGGATAGAGCTGCACGATTCTGGCTAAAATGAGAATCGCAAATTTTTATTTTTTTTGCTTAGAAGATAGATAACGATTCTCGTGGCATAACATCATCTTTTACATTAAAACAAAAAAATTGTGCTAACTTTACTGTTTTTTTTTTTTTTTTATTGAAGTGTATTTTTTCCCAAAAAATTGCGTTTGAAAGACTGCTGGGCAAATACAGTGTGACATAAAATATTGCCATTTTATTCCCTAGGGTCTCTTTTAAAGTATATATAATGTTTGGGGGTTCCAAGTAATTTTCTATCAAAAAATATAGATTTTTTTATTTTTTTTAACTAGAGGTGCACCGAATGGGTTTTTTGGTGCCGAAACCGATACCAAAAATAAAAAATACACTAGGCCGAAAATGACCGTTTAAAAAATATATTTTTATACAGGAGATGGTCAGACATGATACAAGAGATGGTCAGAGACTGGGGACATGATACAAGAGATCAATGCAGCCTCACAAGTGCCCATCAGATGCAGCCAATCTGTGTCCCCGGGCCAGCGTGTCCCCAGGGCAGCCAAGCCCGTTCAGGGGTAGAGAGACGAGAGCTGCCGCCGCCTGTTTGATTAAAGTGCCGGGAACATCACAGCTTTCATTTCGATAGCTGTGTGTTCCCCACCGTGCGCGCCGTCATATACAGCCCCTCCCCCTTGTCTGAGGAACTTTGATAGACAGATCGCCTGTCCAATCCTGTGGCGGGGATCTGTCTATCAAAGTGCCCGGACAAGGGGGAGGGGCTGTATGTGAGGACGCATGCAGCAGGGAACACACAACTATTGAAATGAAAGCTGTGATGTTCCCGGCGCTGTAATCAAACAGGCGGCGGCGGCTCTCCTCTTTCTGTGCTATACTACCTCCCAATAATGGGTGGGGCCGCGGGTGGAGCCCCGCCCCATTTTCGGCCCCATTATCGGATTTTTTTTCTCTTTCGCCAAATTGCCGAAAATACCATTTTCGGCCGATATGTTTCATCCCTAATTTTAACTTAAGAAAGAAGTGTCAGTAAAAGATTTGGACTTTAAATGGTATAACTTCCTGCATTTACATGTTGTTTAAAAACTTGGCAGACTGCCTGGATTTTTTTCTTTACATGCAGAAGTTTATCCCGTTTGATCTAAGAAGGAAGAGAGTTACAATGTTTCATTTTAAAAACTTGGCAGACGGCCCGGATGTTTTCTTTTGACAGCTGAGTGAGCAGATACGTCTCTCTACTTGCTATATGAAAGAATCGGCAAACTGCAATAGAGATCGTCAGAGGGGTTGAATCGAGATCGTGATTTTTTTTTTTTTTTTTTTAACGATTAATTGTGCAGCTCTATTGGAGGAGAGAAAGTTGGGCAAAGTTTTTTTTTTATTTTTTTTTTATTTATTTTTTTCTCCATACTTTAGCTTATGTCGATAAAATCTTGTCACGTTCTAAATAGAAAATTTGATCCTTGAAGTAAAAAAAAATGACATCTGTTTGTTCAAAAAACCTTGTCTGTTAGAGAAGACTGTTAAGCATGTATGACTGCGGGATCTTGTAGAACACTTTAGTAGATGTGCTGTAGACCTGTGATCAGATCTGTAGGTGGAAATGATAACCCATGGACATTTTCTACTATGATGATTGGTTCCCACACACCAGTAGTGCAGTGCTTAGACTAGCATATACAGTTGGTACATTTGGTTCTTCTAGATCCTTGTTTATGTATATATTACTCTATAACTATAGCCTATGACTTGTATCAAGTGCTTGTGGATCATGGTGGAATGTCTGTTGTGTTTTTCATAAGGTCTGTATACACTGCATGATATTTCCTGACACTAAAGGTGTTGAGTTCTGTAATATTTGAAATACAACATCTCAAAGCCTGAAATGTCATAAGCTACTTCTGGGGCAGATATGAGTGTTTTTTGGCTTATAGGCTTCAATGAGAACATCTGTAAACACTTGAATCAAGTGTTTTTCAACGTTATTCCTGCTATTTTACCTTTTTAGCCTTGATAGAACTCCATAGTGTTTTCTATTGGCTGAAACAAACGCCTGAAGCTTGAAATATGCTTCTAACCACTTCATGACCACAATACGTGTGTGTGTGTGTGTGTGTGTGTGTGTGTGTGTGTGTGTATGTATGTATACACTGTGCCCTTGAAGTGGTTTACCGGAGTTATCGCTGAAGCTATCGCCCATAACCCCGGTATATCTTTTTTCAGCTGGCTTTATCATGAAAGCTTTCTGAGCGGCTCATGAGCCAGTGTTACCCGGGCTTGCTGATTCCGCCGACTCGCCTGAGACATGTTGGGTATCTGTTTACTCTGCATAGCGTTTTTTTTTTTTTTTGTTTGTTTTTTTTTTACATTTTACAAACAAATGGGGGTATAGATTGATATAAATTTTTTTTTTTTTTTTTTGGAATAATACACTTAAACTAAAAAACAAATGTGTCTCCAAAACTGCTGGGCCAACACCATGTGACATAAAAAAAATTGCGACAATCATAATTAATTAGTAATAAGTAATTTTCTAGCAAAAACGTGCCAGAAAAAGCCTGGTCTTCAAGTGGCTAAAATGCTTGAATATACATCAAGTAAAAATGTCTGAAAATTGATCTGCCTGGCATTTTGATCCCCTGCTGATTTTGTACTCTATACATACACACTGTGTGTGTGTGTGTGTGTGTGTGTGTGTATGTATGTATGTATGTATGTGTATATATATATATATATATATATATATATAAATCACACACACCTACCTTTTTAGAGCCCCTAAAGTAAAGATCACAAATGTTTAGGGAAATGCAATTCTTAGGCCGCGTACACACGCGCGGACAGTCCGCTCGTGTGTGGGCTTTCAGCGGACAGTTTCAGCGAACAGTCCGCTGAACAAGGTTTTTCGGAAATTCCGTAAAACTGTCCGCTGAAACCTTGTTTCAGCGAACAGTCCGCCCGTGTGTAGGCTTGTTCGTCAAACTAAGTTCCGCGCATGCTCAGAAAGGATTTACACGCCGAAAGTTATAATGCAGTGTATAGGACGTCGTATTTTTCGTCCCGTCGTACGTGCCGTTCACGTCATCGCGCACGGTTTCAGCAAACTGTTCGTCCGTCGTGTGTGGCCATGTCCATGCTAAGTTTGAGCGGACTGTTTGCCGAAACTGTTGGACGGACAAAGTTGGGCGGACAAAGTTGGGCGAACAGTCCGCGCGTGTGTACGCGGCCTTAGAGTGAGGGAGAAAAAATAATTTGATCCCCTGCTGATTTTGTACGATTGCCCACTGACAAAGAAATGATCAGTCTATAATTTAATGGTAGGTTTATATTAACATTGTATCATTTCTGTGTACCAGTTCACTCTCTGCAGGAGCTGATTTATCACACTTCATTTACTGTCATCCATCTAGTGGTCGTAATGAAGTATTTTCTGATTCACTCTACGGTCCCTTTCACACTTGTGGACTGCTAAGATCTGCTTGTCAGTTTTTTAGGCGGATCTGAACGGTCGCTCCATACAGCTCTATGGAGCAACAGATGCCAGCGGTGACATGTCTGCTGCCATCCGCTCCGCAAAATCCAGATGGATGGAAACCCTATTTTCTATCCATCTGGCAGATCGGATGAAAACGGATAGGCGGTCCGTAATCATCCGATTATTATTTCCCCGGCTCAGCAGGGATCAACGGCGCGATCTCCGCTGAGCAAGCGGATGCTTAATACGGACAGCCCCTCATGAAAGGGGCCCCACTTTTTGATCTCCTCATCCGCTTCAGACCTTGAAATATCGCAATGGGCCCCCGATTGGATGGGCTTCACCTGCCCACAAGTAAGATGGGACCGCGCAACAAGGAGGGAACATAAGGTTCGTTTTTGAATAAAATAAGAACTATAGCAGCGCAATTAAGAAGAATACTCAGTGCAGTATTACAATACTATGATGATAATTCATCATGATTCAATGATCGATTGATTTGGGGGGGGGGGAGCAATTTGTCGCTGGAACTCCGCTTTAAGGAGGAAAGTTCCTGTGTACCAGAACTTACGTATAGATGCGTGAAGACGTGTATGATCATTTAATTTTTTTCCCCTTTGTTTAGACTTGATTAGGGCAGAAACAACTAATCAATTATGAAATTTAATTGATTACCATTTTCTAGGGCTGTCGAAATAAAAGATTAATTTCTCAATTAATTTTTTTGGTCGATTAAAATTCTTTTGATCGGTACTCACCTCTCCGCTAACTTCCCGGGTCTTCAGGGTGTTCCATCGGAGATCCGGTGACGTCACAGACATCAACGTCACTGGACTCCTTCCCCCTTCCCCAAGTGCCTCCATCTGCTAACGAAGGGAAGGGGGGGAGGAGTCCGGTGACATCGAAGTTCTGATTGAACGCAACGCATACGGGGAGGAGCTACGCATGACGTCACCCACTGCTGCCCTACGGAACTAACACTATTGTCAGCTTTACATGCTGTGTTTTTATCATCTTTATGTGAGTAGATTGGCTTTGAACACAAAAGTTAAATCTTCTACTTAAGCGGTGATCGCTTAGATCTTTTCTTTCTACCCATCACCTGGCGTCCTTGCTGAGATCTAAGGAGACGTGAGAGAAGTTTTTGGTCCTTGTTAACCCTTTTTATACGCACTTGCATGACCACCTGTTTACACAGGGGTCTATGCCATAAGGTGAGAGTGATTAGTTAGACTGGAGGTGGAGGGTTTGTCACGCTACTGTGGAAGAAAAATTACTTGCGTCAGTGCTACAGTTTGAATTTAAAACTTATTTGTGTGAACTGTGAAGTTAAGTCATGGATTGTGGAAACTAGTGTCGAGTGATTGTATATAGTGTATACCACATTTTACCACTGACAGTAGTTGGATCTGTATGTGTGTGTGGTTCTGAAGGCAGAAGTTTTCTTTACCTTGCTATAGGGACACTGTATACCAGGCCTCAAAATTTCAGGTCCTGATCTACTAGCCAAGCCTTAAGAGTTACTCGCCACCTGTTGCCCCACCCAAACCCAAACCCTGCCAGGCCCCTAAACACCCCCTTGTAAATGATCTCATGAAATAACACTGTTAAATATTTTGTTCAGAATTAGGTTACAAAAATCAACAACAACTTCTACCTCCAATGCCTCACCGCAGTATATACCTCTACCTTCATCACAGTACACCTCTATCTCCAACGATTCCCGCAGTACACCTCTTCCTCTATCACAGTATACCGCTACTGCCAGCGCCTCCCACGGTATACTGATACATCTATAATCCCTCTTCCCAGTATGTCTCTGCCTCCAATGCCCCCCCCCCCAGCAAACCCCCCATTCTATCATACCTATGACTCCAATCCCCCCCCCCCATTTTATCATATGGTATGATAGATTGGGGGGGGGGGATTTGGAGGCATAGGTATAATAGAATGGGGGGAGGGGGGTGGAATTGGAGGCATATGTATAATGGATTGGGGGGGGGGGGGGGTGATTCAGACCTATGCCTCCAATTACACCCCCCAATCCAGCACATATGTGCTCTTAATCACCACTTTCTCCCAGCAAACATGTTGTTCAATCCCCCAATGCCACCAGAACGTCAGAGCCTCACATTATTACATACCATTGTCCTGCAGCCAGGGGGTCAGGCATCAGTGCATTCCTTGGATGTGTGGGAGGTGGAGAGGGGCGGTCCTAAGCAGCGCCCGCTGGTGCATTTATTTTCAAAAATCTGCTGCTAGCCTGTGCAGTACGGAGATATGGAGAGGGGCGGTCCCGAGCAGCAATGTGTGGACGGTGGAGAGGAGCGGTGCTGGCTGGCACACTTCCTTGCAAAGCTCTAATTTGCTGCTAGCCTGTACAGGGCAGAGATGTGTGGGAGGTGTAGAGGGGCGGTGCTGGCTCCTGAAGTACTAGCAGTACAGTACTAGCCTGTATGTTTTTAAGAACTCTGGGAACATCCGGGACGCGATGGACCAAAAGTCAGAGTCCCTGCTGAAAAAAGCCTGGGAGGCCAGTGCCTCGGCTATGGCCCCTGCTTTAGCAGCAACCTACATTGCCAGTAAAGATGAGCTCCGGCGTGTTTGCAAACTCCACATGCAGAGCCTGCCAGGAAGTCGGCACAGTGCTGCGCTAATCACAGCCAGTGAGACATTGCCCCAATGCATGGCTGCAGAGATCAGGCAATATCTCGCTGCCTATGATTAGCGCAGCACTGTGCCGACTTCCTGGCAGGCTCTACACGTTGAGTGTGCGAACACACTGGAACTCCTCCCTAGTTGCCAGAAATGCAGACTTCAGGATATTCTAGATTTCCCTTTAGTGATGGGGAAGGCTGTAGCATTCCTGGCTGACATGGCGGTGGATTCCGTTAAGGCCTCTGCAAAAACAGGAGCACTGATTAACTCAGCCAGCAGGGCCATTTGGGTTAAAGCCTGGGAAGATGATCTTACCTCTAAGGCCAAACTGTGTGGGTTGCCCTTCAAAGGATCTTTGTTGTTTGGCTCAGGCCTTGGTGAGGTTTTGTCTAGGCCCTCAAAAAAGGGGAAGAAATTTCCTGTCAAACCCAAACAGGAAAAGTACAGGAAATTTTTTCGAGGCCCCTTGAAATATAATCAACAAAGGTCCGAGAAGCAACCCAACAGAAGGTGGGGTTATGGTAGAGGCAGGCAAAAGGGTAATTTGCTCTTTTCCTCTCTAGGCAAAAACACAAAAGATCCCAAGTGATGCTAGAATCAGGGTAGGGGGCACACTGTTTTCTTTCATCACTCATTAGGAGGAGATTTCAGACAGTCCTTATATCCTCAGTCTGATCAGGGAAGGCTACTGCCTAGAATTCTCATTAGAGCCCCCACCTATGATCACGTTATTGCATATTCCAAAGGATGCATCATAAAAGAAAGCCCTATTAGATAGGATTCAGGAACTAGTAGAATAGGCGGTAGTTCAGGGCACAAAAAGCCAGCTTTACCGAGGCTTTTACACCCACGTTTTTGTGGTACCCAAGCCTTCAGGGAAGTATCGCCTTTATTATAAATTTCAGGAACTTTAACCACTACAGCCCCGGACCAATAAACACCCTAAGGACCAGAGGTCTTTTTCCAATTTCGCACTGCGCTGCTTTAACTGGTAATTGCGCGGTCATGCAATATTGCACCCAAACGAAATTTGCGTCCTTTTCTTCCCACAAATAGAGCTTTCTTTTGATGGTATTTGATTGCCTCTGCGATTTTTATTTTTTGCGATTATAAATGGAAAAAGAGCGAAAATTTTGAAAAAAATATATATTTTCTTCTTTTTGTTATAAGAAAAATCGAATAAACTAAATTTTATTCATACATTGAGGGCAAAATTTATTCAGCCACATGTCTTTAGTAAAAAAAAATGTCAATAAGCGTATATTTTTTGGTTTGCGCAAAAGTTTTCTGGAATTTACACAGCTTTTAATTTATGACTGCCTATCTCATTTCTTGAGGTGCTAAAATGGCAGGGCAGTACAAACCCCCCCAAATGACCCCATTTTGGAAAGTAGACACCCCAAGGAAATTGCTGATGGGTATGTTGAGCCCATTGAATATTTATTTATTTTGTCCTAAGGGATTGAATAATGACAAAAAAAAATTTTTTTACAAAAAGTTGTCACTAAATGATATATTGCTCACACATGCCATGGTTATATGTGGAATTGCACCCCAAAATATATTCCGCTACTTCTCCCGAGTATGGGGATACCACATGTGTGGGACCTTTTGGGAGTCTAGTCGCGCACGGCACCCCCGAAAACCAATCACCACCTTCAGGATTTCTAAGGGTGCAAATTTTTGATTTGACTCCTCACTACCCATCACAGTTTCGAAGGCCATAAAATGCCAAAATAGCACAAAACCCCCCAAAATGACCCCATTTTGGAAAGTAGACACCCCAAGCTATTTACTGAGAGGCATGTTGAGTCCATGGAATATTTTATATTTTGCCACAAGTTGCGGGAATATTACAAACTTTTTTTTTTTTTTTTTTGCACAAAGTTGTCACTAAATGATATATTGCTCACACATGCTATGGGCATAAGTCAAATTACACCCCAAAATAAATTCTGCTGCTTGGGTGGGCTGGGCAGAGGGGCAAAACGCAGGTGCTAGCAGGTATCTGGGCTGATCCCGCTAACAATGCGTTTTTTTGGAACCCTGAACTGCTGGGGACGCTAGTATAGATCTGATCAGATATTGATCTGTTCAGATTCTATACCACTACAGGAGGTTTATGCTTTGCGTGTGGGTGTTAGCGGTACTGGCACTAACCTAGCGCTGCCTGGGGCGACGCAGACCCTGACCCTAAAACCTAATTGATATCACCTGCTGGGTGATCAGGGGGTTAAACCTTTATTGGGTAATAAATGGTGGGTGCCCCGATGCTATAAAAAGCAAACTAACCAGAGTCACCCGTAACACTTTTACAGTGATCAGTGGTGAAAGGGTTAACGAGGGGCAATCAGGGGGTTCAAATTTTTATTAGGTAGTATATGGGGGTCCCTGGCACTATATAAAAACCTGACGGGGAACCTAAATAACTAACTGGCTAACCAGCGTCACCAGTGACACTTATACTGTGATCGCTGGTGAAAGGGTTAACTAGGGGCAATCAGGGGGTTAAAACCATTATTGGGTAGTATATGAGGGTACCTAACGCTATAAATACCTGGCGGTGAACCTAAAAAAAATAACTAGCTACCTAGCGACACTAATGCAGCGATCAGAAAAATGATCGCTTAGTGACAGTGGCAAAAGGGGGGTGAAAGGGTTAACTAGGGGCAATCAGGGGGTTAAATCTTTATTGGGGGGTGATAGGGGGCTACCCTGGACCTAACACTAACTGCCCTGACAGTTTTAACTGTTACAACTGACACTGAATGCATTGATCAGTAAAGAAATGATCAATGCAATCAGTGACACTGTGACGGGGGGGGGGGGGGGGGGGGGGGGGGGGGGTTGTGTACCTATGTGTCAGTGTAGTGTTTTGGTGCACTTACTTTTAGTCTTCTCCTCGTAGTCTGGTCAAAAAGACCGCCCCGAGGAGAATGACATCACTTCCTCCTTCCTGTGTAAACAATACACAGTGGGAGGAAGTTCGTCATTGGCCAGGAGCGATCCAGAGGGGGTGGCCAGAAACCAACGGCCATCCCCTCATCACGGATCGCTCCTGGAGGGAAACGGACCGCCGTATCCAGCGGGAGGGGGTCCGATCGGACCCCCCCACCCGCTGGAAAGCAGGCACGTACATCTACGTGCTTGTGCCTGCTTGTGCCAATGCGATGACGTACAATGGCAATACGGCGGTCCTTAAGTGGTTAAACAAATTTCTAGAATACAAAAGATTTTCCATGGAGCATATTACGGAAAAGCCTACTGAAGGATGTCTTTCTAACCAGGCTAATAAAGGGTCTGGAGGATGTTAGTTATGAGGAAAGGTTGCGAGCACTGAACTTATTCTTTCTGGGGGAAGAGACGCTTGAGAGAGGATATGATTTTAATATACAAATACTGTACTGGTGACCGCACGATAGGGATAAAACTTTTTCGCAGAAGGGAGTTTAACAAGACTCGTGGCCGCTCATTAAAATTAGAAGAAAAGAGATTTAACCTTAAACTACATAGAGGGTTCTTTACTGAAAGAAAAATTGCAGCTCAAAAAGCTCTAGACCTTTTAGACACCCGCCCTAGGTGCTGGTTCTGCTCAAATTTGGAAGAAAGGAAAAAATCCTGGACGGCCACACACTGCTAACGTCAAATCTTGTGCATACAAGACTGGGAAAACAAGCTAACGCGTTTCACATCATGAGTAGATGCTTAGTCGGCCTGACTAAGCATCTATCATGTTGTGAAATTAATTAGTTGAGGCAAAGCATACCCAGCCATACTCAATCGTGCTCAGTCATACCCATCCACGGCTCATCCATGCCACTACAGTGCCTCACAAAAGTGTAATAGGTAGTCAAATTAGATTTGAAACTTGTGTCCCTAGAACACCTGATGTCCTCTGTATGTGGCCACGCTGTGGAAAAGTCTCACACGTGGTATCGCCATACTCAGGAGTAGGAGAATTTTGGGGTGTCATTTTTGGTATGTACATGTTATGTGTTAGAAATATTCTGTAAATGAACAACCTTGTGTAAAAAAAAAAAAAAAAAAACACATTTTTCAAAAACTTGTAGAAAAAAATTACATGTTCTAAAGACTCGATATGCCTCATAGATTATACATTGGGGTTTTTTCTTTCCAAAATGGGGTCATTTTTGGGGCTTTTCCATTGTCCTGGTTCTCCAGGGCTTTCAAAAATGTAAGAGGTAGTCAAGAAATATGTGTAATTTATGCTCCAAGAAGAAGTATGTGGCCACGCTATGTAAAAGTCTCACACATGTGGTATCGCCATACTTGGGAGCAGTAGTAGAATGTGTTTTGGGGTGTAATTTGTGGTATGCATATGCTGTGTGTGAGAAATAACCTGCTAATATAACAATTTTGTGAAAAAAGAAAAGGAAAATCTAAATTTTTCAAAGAAATTGTGGGATAAAATTACAACTTCAAAAAACTCACCATGCCTCTTACTAAATACCCTGGAATGTCTACTTTCCAAAAAGGGTCATTTGGGGGGTATTTATACTTTTTCCTGGCTTGTTAGGGTCTCAAGAAATTAGATAGGCCGTCAGTACTTCAGATGTGATCAATTTTCAGAGATTGGCACCACAGCTTGTAGACTCTCTAACTTTCACACAGACCAAATAATATCCACGATTTGGGGTTATTTTTGCCAAAGATATGTAGTGGTATAAATTTTGGCCAAAGTATATGAAGAAAAATTACTAATTTGCAAAATTTATAACGGAAACAAAGAAATTAATTTTTTACAGCATTTTCTGTGTTTTTTTTTTTTTCTTTTATATCGCAAAACAAAAAAAGCCCAGTGCTGATTAAATACCACTAAAAGAAAGCTCTATTTTGTGTGAAAAAAGGACAAAAATTTCAAATTGGGTACAGTGTTGTATGACTGAGTAATTGTCATTCAAAATGTGAGCGCACCAAAAAGCTGAAAATTGGTCTGGTTATTAAGGGGGTTTAAGTGCCCAGTGGTCAAGTGTTTTTTATTTTTTAACCAAAAATATGTAGAAGATAATATATATCGACCTAAACCGATGAATAAAAATGTTGTTACAGCGTCGCACAACCGTGCAATTGTCAGTTAAATCGACACAATGCCGTATCACAAAAAATGGCCTGGTCATTAAGGGGTAAAATCCTTCCGGTTCTTAAGTAGTTAATGTATGTGGGTAGATAGAATATCTATATCTGTTATTATTCTATATTACAGTGATATAAAAAGTCTACACACCCCTGTTAAAATGTCAGGTTTCTGTGATGTAAAAAAAGAGACAAAGATATTTGAGATTTCAGAACAGGTCACATTTGTCTGTGTGTTCCTTGGCCTTCATGATGCTGTTTGTTCACTAAGGTTCTCTAACAAACCTCTGAGGGCTTCACAGAACAGCTGTATTTTATACTGAGATCAATTTACACACAGGTGGACCCTATTTACTAATTAGGTGACTTCTGAAGGCAATTGGTTCCACTAGATTTTAGTTGGGGGTATCGGAGTAAAGGGGCTGAATACAAATGCACACCACACTTTTTCTTTTTAAATAAAATACTTCTTTTTATTTATTTTTTTAATTGAAAACCAGCTATTTTTCATTTTACACAAGAATACATAAAATGTAAATTTATTTCCTGCCCCCCCCCCCCCCCCCCCCACATGTATGGTCAAAGTTGGAGGTATGTTTCTGTTAAGAAATCATATAATTCATACTTTCCTGTGTGTGTGTGTGTGTGTGTGTGTGTTGCTTTACACGGATTAATTCAAAGTTGCCTCTGGTCCTGTGACCTTTCCATTAAGGTACAATGTATTGCTGAAGGAACTGCTTTCTGTGTTGGACGGCACTTCTGGGTGTCTTG
>NW_027507789.1:147794206-147819206 GCF_037356315.1 Lithobates pipiens
TTTCTGCCTGGGCGGAGGCCGCCCGGATTCACATTCTGGGCGCCGATTCTCTGCCTGGGCGGAGGCCGCCCGGATTCACACTCTGGGCGCCGAGTCTCTGCCTGGGCGGAGGCCGCCCGGATTCACACTCTGGGCGCCGAGTCTCTGCCTGGGCGGAGGCCCCCCGGATTCTCACTCTGGGCGCCGAGTCTCTGCCTGGGCGCAGGCCGCCCGTATTCACACTCTGGGCGCCGAGTCTCTGCCTGGGCGGAGGCCGCCCAGATTCACACTCTGGGCGAAGAGTCTCTGCCTGGGCGGAGGCCGCCCGGATTCACACTCTGGGCGCCGAGACTTTGCCTTAGCGGAGGCCGTCCGGATTCACACTCTGGGCGCCGAGCCTTTGCCTTGGCAGAGGCCGCCCGGATTCACACTCTGGGCGCCGAGTCTATGTCTGGGCGGAGGCCACCCGGATTCACACTCTGGGCGCAGAGTCTCTGCCTGGGCGGAGGCCACCCGGATTCACACTCTGGGTGCCGAGCCTCTGCCTGGGCGGAGGCCACCCGGATTCACACTCTGGGCGCTGAGCCTCTGCCTGGGCGGAGGCCGCCCGGATTCACACTCTGGGCGCCGAGCCTCTGCCTCTGCCCAGGTAGAGAATAGGCAAATGCTCGGCGCCCAGAGTGTGAATCCGGGCGGCCTCCGCCCAGGCAGAGGCTCGGCGCCCAGAGTGTGAATCCAGGCGGCCTCCGCCCAGGCAGATGCTCTGCGCCCAGAGTGTGAATCCGGGCGGCCTACGCCCAGGCAGAGGCTTGGCGCCCAGAGTGCGATTCCGGGCGGCCTCCGCCAAGGCAAATGCTCGGCAGAGTGTGAATCCGGTCGGCCTCCGCCCAGGCAGAGTAAAGTAAATGGTGTCAGTAGGGCAGGGGACAGTGTCAGTAGAGCAGTAAATGGTGTCAGTAGGGCAGTGTACAGTGTCAGTAGAGCAGTAAATGGTGTCAGTAAGGCAGTAAATGGTGTCAGTAGGGCAGAGGACGGTGTCAGTAGGGCAGAAAATTGTGTCAGTAGGGTAGTGGACAGTGTCAGTAGGGTAGTGGACAGTGTCATTAGGGCAGTGGACAGTGTCATCAGGGCAGTGGACAGTGTCATCAGGGCAGTGGACAGTGTCATTAGGGCAGTGGACAGTGTCAGTAGAGCAGTAAATGGTGTCAGTAGGACTGTGTACAGTGTCAGTAGAGCAGTAAATGGTGTCAGTAGGGCAGTGTACAGTGTCAGTAGGGCAGTGGACAGTGTCAGTAGAGCAGTAAATGGTGTCAGTTGAGCAGTAAATGGTGTCAGTAGAGCAGTAAATTGTGTCAGTAGGGCAGTAAATGCTGTCAGTAGAGCAGTGGACAGTGTCAGTAGGGCAGTAAATGCTGTCAGTAGAGCAGTGGACAGTGTCATTAGGGGAATGGACAGTGTCAGTAGAGCAGTGGACAGTGCCAGTAGAGCAGTGGACAGTGTCATTAGGGCAGTAGAAAGTGTCAGTAGAGCAGTGGACAGTGTCAGTAGAGCAGTAAATGGTGTCAGTAGGGCAGTGTACAGTGTCAGTAGAGCAGTAAATGGTGTCAGTAGGGCAGTGGACAGTGTCAGAGCAGTAAATGGTGTCAGTAGGGCAGTAGACAGTGTCAGTAGGGCAGTGGACAGTGTCAGTAGAGGAGTGGACAGTGCCAGTAGAGCAGTGGACAGTGTCATTAGGGCAGTAGAAAGTGTCAGTAGAGCAGTGGACGGTGTCAGTAGGGCAGTGGACGGTGTCAGTAGGGCAGTGGACAGTGTCAGTAGAGCAGTAAATGGTGTCAGAAGGGCAGTGGATAGTGTCAGTAGAGCAGTGGACAGTGTCAGTAGAGCAGTGGGCAGTGTCAGTAGAGCAGTAAATGGTGTCAGTAGGGCACTGGACAGTGTCAGTAGAGCAGTAAATGGTGTCAGTAGGGCAGTGTACAGTGTCAGTAGAGCAGTAAATGGTGTCAGTAGAGCAGTAAATGCTGTCAGTAGAGCAGTGGACAGTGTCATTAGGGGAGTGGATAGTGTCAGTAGAGCAGTGGACAGTGCCAGTAGAGCAGTGGACAGTGTCATTAGGGCAGTAGAAAGTGTCAGTAGAGCAGTGGACAGTGTCAGTAGAGCAGTAAATGGTGTTGGTAGAGCAGCGGGCAGTGTCAGTAGAGCATTAAATGATGTCAGTAGGGCAGTGTGCAGTGTCAGTAGAGCAGTGAATGGTGTCAGTAGGGCAGTGGACAGTGTCAGTAGAGCAGTAAATGGTGTCAGTAGTGCAGTAGACAGTGTCAGTAGGGCAGTGGACAGTGTCAGTAGGGCAGTAAATGGTGTCAGTAGAGCAGTGGACCGTGTCATTAGGGGTGTGGACAGTGTCAGTAGAGCAGTGGACAGTGCCAGTAGAGCAGTGAACAGTGTCATTAGGGCAGTAGAAAGTGACAGTAGAGCAGTGGACAGTGTCATTAGGGCAGTGGACGGTGTCAGTAGGGCAGTGGACAGTGTCAGTAGAGCAGTAAATTTTGTCAGTAGGGCAGTGGACAGTGTCAGTAGAGCAGTGTCAGTAGAGCAGTAAATGGTGTAGGTAGAGCAGTGGGCAGTGTCAGTAGAGCAGTAAATGGTGTCAGTAGGGAAGTGTACAGTGTCAGTAGAGCAGTAAATGGTGTCAGTAGGGCAGTGTACAGTGTCAGTAGGGCAGTGGACAGTGTCAGTAGAGCAGTAAATGGTGTCAGTAGAGCAGTGGGCAGTGTCAGTAGAGCAGTAAATGGTGTCAGTAGGGCAGTGTGCAGTGTCAGTAGAGCAGTGAATGGTGTCAGTAGGGCAGTGGACAGTGTCAGTAGAGCAGTAAATGGTGTCAGTAGAGCAGTGGACAGTGTCATTAGGGCAGTGGACAGTGTCAGTAGAGCAGTGGACAGTGTCAGGGGAGTGGATAGTGTCAGTAGAGCAGTAAATGGTGTCAGTAGGGCAGTGGACAGTGTCAGTAGAGCAGTGGGCAGTGTCAGTAGAGCAGTAAATTGTGTCAGTAGGGCAGTGTACAGTGTCAGTAGAGCAGTACATGGTGTCAGTAGGGCAGTGTACAGTGTCAGTAGAGCAGTAAATGGTGTCAGTAAGGCAGTGAACAGTGTCAGTAGGGCAGTAGATGGTGTCAGTAGGGCAGTATACAGTGTCAGTAGAGCAGTAAATGGTATCGGTATGGCAGTGGACAGTGTCAGTAGGGCAGTGGACAGTGTCAGTAGAGCAGTAAATGGTGTCAGTAGAGCAGAGGACGGTGTCAGTAGGGCAGTAAATGGTGTCAGTAGAGCAGTGGACAGTGTCAGTAGGGCAGTGGACAGTGTCAGTAGAGCAGTGGACAGTGTCAGTAGGGCAGCGGACAGTGTCATTAGGGCAGCGGACAGTGTCATTAGGGTAGTGGACAGTGTCAGTAGAGCAGTGGATAGTGTCAGTAGAGCAGTGGACAGTGTCAGTAGAGCAGTGGGCAGTGTCAGTAGAGCAGTAAATGGTGTCAGTAGGGCACTGGACAGTGTCAGTAGAGCAGTAAATGGTGTCAGTAGGGCAGTGTACAGTGTCAGTAGAGCAGTAAATGGTGTCAGTAGAGCAGTAAATGCTGTCAGTAGAGCAGTGGACAGTGTCATTAGGGGAGTGGACAGTGTCAGTAGAGCAGTGGACAGTGCCAGTAGAGCAGTGGACAGTGTCATTAGGGCAGTAGAAAGTGTCAGTAGAGCAGTGGACAGTGTCAGTAGAGCAGTAAATGGTGTTGGTAGAGCAGTGGGCAGTGTCAGTAGAGCAGTAAATGGTGTCAGTAGGGCAGTGTGCAGTGTCAGTAGAGCAGTGAATGGTGTCAGTAGGGCAGTGGACAGTGTCAGTAGAGCAGTAAATGGTGTCAGTAGAGCAGTGGACAGTGTCATTAGGGCAGTGGACAGTGTCAGTAGAGCAGTGGACAGTGTCATTAGGGCAATGGACAGTGTCAGTAGAGCAGTAAATGGTGTCAGTAGGGAAGTGGACAGTGTCAGTAGAGCAGTGGGCAGTGTCAGTAGAGCAGTAAATTGTGTCAGTAGGGCAGTGTACAGTGTCAGTAGAGCAGTAAATGGTGTCAGTAGGGCAGTGTACAGTGTCAGTAGAGCAGTAAATGGTGTCAGTAAGGCAGTGAACAGTGTCAGTAGGGCAGTAGATGGTGTCAGTAGGGCAGTATACAGTGTCAGTAGAGCAGTAAATGGTATCGGTATGGCAGTGGACAGTGTCAGTAGGGCAGTGGACAGTGTCAGTAGAGCAGTAAATGGTGTCAGTAGAGCAGAGGACGGTGTCAGTAGGGCAGTAAATGGTGTCAGTAGAGCAGTGGACAGTGTCAGTAGGGCAGTGGACAGTGTCAGTAGAGCAGTGGACAGTGTCAGTAGGGCAGCGGACAGTGTCATTAGGGCAGCGGACAGTGTCATTAGGGTAGTGGACAGTGTCAGTAGAGCAGTAAATGGTGTCAGTAGGGCAGTAAATGGTGTCAGTAGGGCAGTGAACAGTGTCAGTAGAGCAGTAAATGGTGTCGGTAGAGCAGTGGGCAGTGTCAGTAGAGCAGTAAATGGTGTCAGTAGGGCAGTAAACGGTGTCAGTAGAGAAGTGGACAGTGTCAGGGCAGTGGACAGTGTCAGTAGGGTAGTAAATGGTGTCAGTAGAGCAGTGGACAGTGTCATTAGGGCAGTGGACAGTGTCAGTAGAGCAGTGGACAGTGTCATTAGGGCAGTGGACAGTGTCAGTAGAGCAGTAAATGGTGTCAGTAGGGAAGTGGACAGTGTCAGTAGAGCAGTGGGCAGTGTCAGTAGAGCAGTAAATTGTGTCAGTAGGGCAGTGTACAGTGTCAGTAGAGCAGTACATGGTGTCAGTAGGGCAGTGTACAGTGTCAGTAGAGCAGTAAATGGTGTCAGTAAGGCAGTGAACAGTGTCAGTAGGGCAGTAGATGGTGTCAGTAGGGCAGTATACAGTGTCAGTAGAGCAGTAAATGGTATCGGTATGGCAGTGGACAGTGTCAGTAGGGCAGTGGACAGTGTCAGTAGAGCAGTAAATGGTGTCAGTAGAGCAGAGGACGGTGTCAGTAGGGCAGTAAATGGTGTCAGTAGAGCAGTGGACAGTGTCAGTAGGGCAGTGGACAGTGTCAGTAGAGCAGTGGACAGTGTCAGTAGGGCAGCGGACAGTGTCATTAGGGCAGCGGACAGTGTCATTAGGGTAGTGGACAGTGTCAGTAGAGCAGTAAATGGTGTCAGTAGGGCAGTAAATGGTGTCAGTAGGGCAGTGAACAGTGTCAGTAGAGCAGTAAATGGTGTCGGTAGAGCAGTGGGCAGTGTCAGTAGAGCAGTAAATGGTGTCAGTAGGGAAGTGTACAGTGTCAGTAGAGCAGTAAATGGTGTCAGTAGGGCAGTGTACAGTGTCAGTAGGGCAGTGGACAGTGTCAGTAGAGCAGTAAATGGTGTCAGTAGAGCAGTGGACAGTGTCAGGGGAGTGGATAGTGTCAGTAGAGCAGTAAATGGTGTCAGTAGGGCAGTGGACAGTGTCAGTAGAGCAGTGGACAGTGTCAGTAGAGCAGTAAATGGTGTTAGTAGGGCAGTGGACAGTGTCAGTAGAGCAGTGGACAGTGTCAGTAGAGCAGTAAATGGTGTCAGTAGGGCAGTGTACAGTGTCAGTAGAGCAGTAAATGGTGTCAGTAAGGCAGTAAATGGTGTCAGTAGGGCAGTAAATGGTGTCAGTAGGGCAGAGAACAGTGTCAGTAGGGCAGAGGACAGTGTCAGTAGAGCAGTGGACAGTGTCATTAGGGCAGTGGACAGTGTCATTAGGGCAGTGGACAGTGTCAGTAGAGCAGTAAATGGTGTCAGTAGGGCAGTAAATGGTGTCAGTAGGGCAGTATACAGTGTCAGTAGAGCAGTGGACAGTGTCAGTAGAGCAGTAAATGGTGTCGGTAGAGCAGTTGTCAGTGTCAGTAGAGCAGTAATGGTGTCAGTAGGGCAGTGCACAGTGTCAGTAGAGCAGTAAATGGTGTCAGTAGGGCAGTGTACAGTGTCAGTAGGGCAGTGGACAGTGTCAGTAGGGCAGTGGACAGTGTCAGTAGAGCAGTAAATGGTGTCAGTAGAGCAGTAAATGGTGTCAGTAGAGCAGTGGACAGTGTCAGTAGAGCAGTAAATGGTGTCAGTAGGGCAGGGGACAGTGTCAGTAGAGCAGTAAATGGTGTCAGTAGGGCAGTGTACAGTGTCAGTAGAGCAGTAAATGGTGTCAGTAAGGCAGTAAATGGTGTCAGTAGGGCAGAGGACGGTGTCAGTAGGGCAGAAAATTGTGTCAGTAGGGTAGTGGACAGTGTCAGTAGGGTAGTGGACAGTGTCATTAGGGCAGTGGACAGTGTCATCAGGGCAGTGGACAGTGTCATTAGGGCAGTGGACAGTGTCAGTAGAGCAGTAAATGGTGTCAGTAGGACTGTGTACAGTGTCAGTAGAGCAGTAAATGGTGTCAGTAGGGCAGTGTACAGTGTCAGTAGGGCAGTGTACAGTGTCAGTAGGGCAGTGGACAGTGTCAGTAGAGCAGTAAATGGTGTCAGTTGAGCAGTAAATGGTGTCAGTAGAGCAGTAAATTGTGTCAGTAGGGCAGTAAATGCTGTCAGTAGAGCAGTGGACAGTGTCAGTAGGGCAGTAAATGCTGTCAGTAGAGCAGTGGACAGTGTCATTAGGGGAATGGACAGTGTCAGTAGAGCAGTGGACAGTGCCAGTAGAGCAGTGGACAGTGTCATTAGGGCAGTAGAAAGTGTCAGTAGAGCAGTGGACAGTGTCAGTAGAGCAGTAAATGGTGTCAGTAGGGCAGTGTACAGTGTCAGAAGAGCAGTAAATGGTGTCAGTAGGGCAGTGGACAGTGTCAGAGCAGTAAATGGTGTCAGTAGGGCAGTAGACAGAGTCAGTAGGGCAGTGGACAGTGTCAGTAGAGGAGTGGACAGTGCCAGTAGAGCAGTGGACAGTGTCATTAGGGCAGTAGAAAGTGTCAGTAGAGCAGTGGACGGTGTCAGTAGGGCAGTGGACGGTGTCAGTAGGGCAGTGGACAGTGTCAGTAGAGCAGTAAATGGTGTCAGTAGGGCAGTGGATAGTGTCAGTAGAGCAGTGGACAGTGTCAGTAGAGCAGTGGGCAGTGTCAGTAGAGCAGTAAATGGTGTCAGTAGGGCACTGGACAGTGTCAGTAGAGCAGTAAATGGTGTCAGTAGGGCAGTGTACAGTGTCAGTAGAGCAGTAAATGGTGTCAGTAGAGCAGTAAATGCTGTCAGTAGAGCAGTGGACAGTGTCAGTAGAGCAGTAAATGGTGTTGGTAGAGCAGCGGGCAGTGTCAGTAGAGCAGTGAACAGTGTCAGTAGAGCAGTGGACAGTGTCATTAGGGCAGTGGACAGTGTCATTAGGGCAGTGGACAGTGTCATTAGGGCAGTGGACAGTGTCATTAGGGCAGTGGACAGTGTCATTAGGGCAGTGGACAGTGTCAGTAGAGCAGTAAATGGTGTCAGTAGGGCAGTAAATGGTGTCAGTAGGGCAGTATACAGTGTCAGTAGAGCAGTGGACAGTGTCAGTAGAGCAGTAAATGGTGTCGGTAGAGCAGTTGTCAGTGTCAGTAGAGCAGTAATGGTGTCAGTAGGGCAGTGCACAGTGTCAGTAGAGCAGTAAATGGTGTCAGTAGGGCAGTGTACAGTGTCAGTAGGGCAGTGGACAGTGTCAGTAGGGCAGTGGACAGTGTCAGAGCAGTAAATGGTGTCAGTAGAGCAGTAAATGGTGTCAGTAGAGCAGTGGACAGTGTCAGTAGAGCAGTAAATGGTGTCAGTAGGGCAGGGGACAGTGTCAGTAGAGCAGTAAATGGTGTCAGTAGGGCAGTGTACAGTGTCAGTAGAGCAGTAAATGGTGTCAGTAAGGCAGTAAATGGTGTCAGTAGGGCAGAGGACGGTGTCAGTAGGGCAGAAAATGGTGTCAGTAGGGTAGTGGACAGTGTCAGTAGGGTAGTGGACAGTGTCATTAGGGCAGTGGACAGTGTCATTAGGGCAGTGGACAGTGTCAGTAGAGCAGTAAATGGTGTCAGTAGGACAGTGTACAGTGTCAGTAGAGCAGTAAATGGTGTCAGTAGGGCAGTGTACAGTGTCAGTAGGGCAGTGGACAGTGTCAGTAGAGCAGTAAATGGTGTCAGTTGAGCAGTAAATGGTGTCAGTAGAGCAGTAAATTGTGTCAGTAGGGCAGTAAATGCTGTCAGTAGAGCAGTGGACAGTGTCAGTAGGGCAGTAAATGCTGTCAGTAGAGCAGTGGACAGTGTCATTAGGGGAATGGACAGTGTCAGTAGAGCAGTGGACAGTGCCAGTAGAGCAGTGGACAGTGTCATTAGGGCAGTAGAAAGTGTCAGTAGAGCAGTGGACAGTGTCAGTAGAGCAGTAAATGGTGTCAGTAGGGCAGTGTACAGTGTCAGTAGAGCAGTAAATGGTGTCAGTAGGGCAGTGGACAGTGTCAGAGCAGTAAATGGTGTCAGTAGGGCAGTAGACAGTGTCAGTAGGGCAGTGGACAGTGTCAGTAGAGCAGTGGACAGTGTCATTAGGGCAGTAGAAAGTGTCAGAAGAGCAGTGGATGGTGTCAGTAGGGCAGTGGACGGTGTCAGTAGGGCAGTGGACGGTGTCAGTAGAGCAGTAAATGGTGTCAGTAGGGCAGTGGATAGTGTCAGTAGAGCAGTGGACATTGTCAGTAGAGCAGTGGGCAGTGTCAGTAGAGCAGTAAATGGTGTCAGTAGGGCAGTGTACAGTGTCAGTAGAGCAGTAAATGGTGTCAGTAGAGCAGTAAATGCTGTCAGTAGAGCAGTGGACAGTGTCATTAGGGGAGTGGACAGTGTCATTAGGGGAGTGGACAGTGTCATTAGGGCAGTAGAAAGTGTCAGTAGAGCAGTGGACAGTGTCAGTAGAGCAGTAAATGGTGTTGGTAGAGCAGTGGGCAGTGTCAGTAGAGCAGTAAATGGTGTCAGTAGGGCAGTGTGCAGTGTCAGTAGAGCAGTGAATGGTGTCAGTAGGGCAGTGGACAGTGTCAGTAGAGCAGTAAATGGTGTCAGTAGTGCAGTAGACAGTGTCAGTAGGGCAGTGGACAGTGTCAGTAGGGCAGTAAATGGTGTCAGTAGAGCAGTGGACAGTGTCATTAGGGGTGTGGACAGTGTCAGTAGAGCAGTGGACAGTGCCAGTAGAGCAGTGGACAGTGTCATTAGGGCAGTAGAAAGTGACAGTAGAGCAGTGGACAGTGTCATTAGGGCAGTGGACGGTGTCAGTAGGGCAGTGGACAGTGTCAGTAGAGCAGTAAATTTTGTCAGTAGGGCAGTGGACAGTGTCAGTAGAGCAGTGGGCAGTGTCAGTAGAGCAGTAAATGGTGTCGGTAGAGCAGTGGGCAGTGTCAGTAGAGCAGTAAATGGTGTCAGTAGGGAAGTGTACAGTGTCAGTAGAGCAGTAAATGGTGTCAGTAGGGCAGTGTACAGTGTCAGTAGGGCAGTGGACAGTGTCAGTAGAGCAGTAAATGGTGTCAGTAGAGCAGTAAATGGTGTCAGTAGAGCAGTGGACAGTGTCAGGGGAGTGGATAGTGTCAGTAGAGCAGTAAATGGTGTCAGTAGGGCAGTGGACAGTGTCAGTAGAGCAGTGGACAGTGTCAGTAGAGCAGTAAATGGTGTTAGTAGGGCAGTGGACAGTGTCAGTAGAGCAGTGGACAGTGTCAGTAGAGCAGTAAATGGTGTCAGTAGGGCAGTGTACAGTGTCAGTAGAGCAGTAAATGGTGTCAGTAAGGCAGTAAATGGTGTCAGTAGGGCAGTAAATGGTGTCAGTAGGGCAGAGGACAGTGTCAGTAGAGCAGTGGACAGTGTCAGTAGAGCAGTGGACAGTGTCATTAGGGCAGTGGACAGTGTCAGTAGAGCAGTAAATGGTGTCAGTAGGGCAGTAAATGGTGTCAGTAGGGCAGTAAATGGTGTCAGTAGGGCAGTAAATGGTGTCAGTAGGGCAGTATACAGTGTCAGTAGAGCAGTGAACAGTGTCAGTAGAGCAGTAAATGGTGTCGGTAGAGCAGTTGTCAGTGTCAGTAGAGCAGTAATGGTGTCAGTAGGGCAGTGCACAGTGTCAGTAGAGCAGTAAATGGTGTCAGTAGGGCAGTGTACAGTGTCAGTAGGGCAGTGGACAGTGTCAGTAGAGCAGTAAATGGTGTCAGTAGAGCAGTAAATGGTGTCAGTAGAGCAGTGGACAGTGTCAGTAGAGCAGTAAATGGTGTCAGTAGGGCAGGGGACAGTGTCAGTAGAGCAGTAAATGGTGTCAGTAGGGCAGTGTACAGTGTCAGTAGAGCAGTAAATGGTGTCAGTAAGACAGTAAATGGTGTCAGTAGGGCAGAGGACGGTGTCAGTAGGGCAGAAAATGGTGTCAGTAGGGTAGTGGACGGTGTCAGTAGGGTAGTGGACAGTGTCATTAGGGCAGTGGACAGTGTCATTAGGGCAGTGGACAGTGTCAGTAGAGCAGTAAATGGTGTCAGTAGGACAGTGTACAGTGTCAGTAGAGCAGTAAATGGTGTCAGTAGGGCAGTGTACAGTGTCAGTAGGGCAGTGTACAGTGTCAGTAGGGCAGTGGACAGTGTCAGTAGAGCAGTAAATTGTGTCAGTTGAGCAGTAAATGGTGTCAGTAGAGCAGTAAATTGTGTCAGTAGGGCAGTAAATGCTGTCAGTAGAGCAGTGGACAGTGTCAGTAGGGCAGTAAATGCTGTCAGTAGAGCAGTGGACAGTGTCATTAGGGGAATGGACAGTGTCAGTAGAGCAGTGGACAGTGCCAGTAGAGCAGTGGGCAGTGTCATTAGGGCAGTAGAAAGTGTCAGTAGAGCAGTGGACAGTGTCAGTAGAGCAGTAAATGGTGTCAGTAGGGCAGTGTACAGTGTCAGTAGAGCAGTAAATGGTGTCAGTAGGGCAGTGGACAGTGTCAGAGCAGTAAATGGTGTCAGTAGGGCAGTAGACAGTGTCAGTAGGGCAGTGGACAGTGTCAGTAGAGGAGTGGACAGTGCCAGTAGAGCAGTGGACAGTGTCATTAGGGCAGTAGAAAGTGTCAGTAGAGCAGTGGACGGTGTCAGTAGGGCAGTGGACGGTGTCAGTAGGGCAGTGGACAGTGTCAGTAGAGCAGTAAATGGTGTCAGTAGGGCAGTGGATAGTGTCAGTAGAGCAGTGGACAGTGTCAGTAGAGCAGTGGGCAGTGTCAGTAGAGCAGTAAATGGTGTCAGTAGGGAACTGGACAGTGTCAGTAGAGCAGTAAATGGTGTCAATAGGGCAGTGTACAGTGTCAGTAGAGCAGTAAATGGTGTCAGTAGAGCAGTAAATGCTGTCAGTAGAGCAGTGGACAGTGTCATTAGGGGAATGGACAGTGTCAGTAGAGCAGTGGACAGTGCCAGTAGAGCAGTGGACAGTGTCATTAGGGCAGTAGAAAGTGTCAGTAGAGCAGTGGACAGTGTCAGTAGAGCAGTAAATGGTGTCAGTAGGGCAGTGTACAGTGTCAGTAGAGCAGTAAATGGTGTCAGTAGGGCAGTGGACAGTGTCAGAGCAGTAAATGGTGTCAGTAGGGCAGTAGACAGTGTCAGTAGGGCAGTGGACAGTGTCAGTAGAGCAGTGGACAGTGTCATTAGGGCAGTAGAAAGTGTCAGAAGAGCAGTGGATGGTGTCAGTAGGGCAGTGGACGGTGTCAGTAGGGCAGTGGACGGTGTCAGTAGAGCAGTAAATGGTGTCAGTAGGGCAGTGGATAGTGTCAGTAGAGCAGTGGACATTGTCAGTAGAGCAGTGGGCAGTGTCAGTAGAGAAGTAAATGGTGTCAGTAGGGCAGTGTACAGTGTCAGTAGAGCAGTAAATGGTGTCAGTAGAGCAGTAAATGCTGTCAGTAGAGCAGTGGACAGTGTCATTAGGGGAGTGGACAGTGTCATTAGGGGAGTGGACAGTGTCATTAGGGCAGTAGAAAGTGTCAGTAGAGCAGTGGACAGTGTCAGTAGAGCAGTAAATGGTGTTGGTAGAGCAGTGGGCAGTGTCAGTAGAGCAGTAAATGGTGTCAGTAGGGCAGTGTGCAGTGTCAGTAGAGCAGTGAATGGTGTCAGTAGGGCAGTGGACAGTGTCAGTAGAGCAGTAAATGGTGTCAGTAGTGCAGTAGACAGTGTCAGTAGGGCAGTGGACAGTGTCAGTAGGGCAGTAAATGGTGTCAGTAGAGCAGTGGACAGTGTCATTAGGGGTGTGGACAGTGTCAGTAGAGCAGTGGACAGTGCCAGTAGAGCAGTGGACAGTGTCATTAGGGCAGTAGAAAGTGACAGTAGAGCAGTGGACAGTGTCATTAGGGCAGTGGACGGTGTCAGTAGGGCAGTGGACAGTGTCAGTAGAGCAGTAAATTTTGTCAGTAGGGCAGTGGACAGTGTCAGTAGAGCAGTGGGCAGTGTCAGTAGAGCAGTAAATGGTGTCGGTAGAGCAGTGGGCAGTGTCAGTAGAGCAGTAAATGGTGTCAGTAGGGAAGTGTACAGTGTCAGTAGAGCAGTAAATGGTGTCAGTAGGGCAGTGTACAGTGTCAGTAGGGCAGTGGACAGTGTCAGTAGAGCAGTAAATGGTGTCAGTAGAGCAGTAAATGGTGTCAGTAGAGCAGTGGACAGTGTCAGGGGAGTGGATAGTGTCAGTAGAGCAGTAAATGGTGTCAGTAGGGCAGTGGACAGTGTCAGTAGAGCAGTGGACAGTGTCAGTAGAGCAGTAAATGGTGTTAGTAGGGCAGTGGACAGTGTCAGTAGAGCAGTGGACAGTGTCAGTAGAGCAGTAAATGGTGTCAGTAGGGCAGTGTACAGTGTCAGTAGAGCAGTAAATGGTGTCAGTAAGGCAGTAAATGGTGTCAGAAGGGCAGTAAATGGTGTCAGTAGGGCAGAGGACAGTGTCAGTAGAGCAGTGGACAGTGTCAGTAGAGCAGTGGACAGTGTCATTAGGGCAGTGGACAGTGTCAGTAGAGCAGTAAATGGTGTCAGTAGGGCAGTATACAGTGTCAGTAGAGCAGTGAACAGTGTCAGTAGAGCAGTAAATGGTGTCGGTAGAGCAGTTGTCAGTGTCAGTAGAGCAGTAATGGTGTCAGTAGGGCAGTGCACAGTGTCAGTAGAGCAGTAAATGGTGTCAGTAGGGCAGTGTACAGTGTCAGTAGGGCAGTGGACAGTGTCAGTAGAGCAGTAAATGGTGTCAGTAGAGCAGTAAATGGTGTCAGTAGAGCAGTGGACAGTGTCAGTAGAGCAGTAAATGGTGTCAGTAGGGCAGGGGACAGTGTCAGTAGAGCAGTAAATGGTGTCAGTAGGGCAGTGTACAGTGTCAGTAGAGCAGTAAATGGTGTCAGTAAGGCAGTAAATGGTGTCAGTAGGGCAGAGGACGGTGTCAGTAGGGCAGAAAATGGTGTCAGTAGGGTAGTGGACGGTGTCAGTAGGGTAGTGGACAGTGTCATTAGGGCAGTGGACAGTGTCAGTAGAGCAGTAAATGGTGTCAGTAGGACAGTGTACAGTGTCAGTAGAGCAGTAAATGGTGTCAGTAGGGCAGTGTACAGTGTCATTAGGGCAGTGTACAGTGTCAGTAGGGCAGTGGACAGTGTCAGTAGAGCAGTAAATTGTGTCAGTTGAGCAGTAAATGGTGTCAGTAGAGCAGTAAATTGTGTCAGTAGGGCAGTAAATGCTGTCAGTAGAGCAGTGGACAGTGTCAGTAGGGCAGTAAATGCTGTCAGTAGAGCAGTGGACAGTGTCATTAGGGGAATGGACAGTGTCAGTAGAGCAGTGGACAGTGCCAGTAGAGCAGTGGGCAGTGTCATTAGGGCAGTAGAAAGTGTCAGTAGAGCAGTGGACAGTGTCAGTAGAGCAGTAAATGGTGTCAGTAGGGCAGTGTACAGTGTCAGTAGAGCAGTAAATGGTGTCAGTAGGGCAGTGGACAGTGTCAGAGCAGTAAATGGTGTCAGTAGGGCAGTAGACAGTGTCAGTAGGGCAGTGGACAGTGTCAGTAGAGGAGTGGACAGTGCCAGTAGAGCAGTGGACAGTGTCATTAGGGCAGTAGAAAGTGTCAGTAGAGCAGTGGACGGTGTCAGTAGGGCAGTGGACGGTGTCAGTAGGGCAGTGGACAGTGTCAGTAGAGCAGTAAATGGTGTCAGTAGGGCAGTGGATAGTGTCAGTAGAGCAGTGGACAGTGTCAGTAGAGCAGTGGGCAGTGTCAGTAGAGCAGTAAATGGTGTCAGTAGGGAACTGGACAGTGTCAGTAGAGCAGTAAATGGTGTCAATAGGGCAGTGTACAGTGTCAGTAGAGCAGTAAATGGTGTCAGTAGAGCAGTAAATGCTGTCAGTAGAGCAGTGGACAGTGTCATTAGGGGAGTGGACAGTGTCAGTAGAGCAGTGGACAGTGCCAGTAGAGCAGTGGACAGTGTCATTAGGGCAGTAGAAAGTGTCAGTAGAGCAGTGGACAGTGTCAGTAGAGCAGTAAATGGTGTTGGTAGAGCAGTGGGCAGTGTCAGTAGAGCAGTAAATGGTGTCAGTAGGGCAGTGTGCAGTGTCAGTAGAGCAGTGAAAGGTGTCAGTAGGGCAGTGGACAGTGTCAGTAGAGCAGTAAATGGTGTCAGTAGTGCAGTAGACAGTGTCAGTAGGGCAGTGGACAGTGTCAGTAGGGCAGTAAATGGTGTCAGTAGAGCAGTGGACAGTGTCATTAGGGGTGTGGACAGTGTCAGTAGAGCAGTGGACAGTGCCAGTAGAGCAGTGGACAGTGTCATTAGGGCAGTAGAAAGTGACAGTAGAGCAGTGGACAGTGTCATTAGGGCAGTGGACGGTGTCAGTAAGGCAGTGGACAGTGTCAGTAGAGCAGTAAATTTTGTCAGTAGGGCAGTGGACAGTGTCAGTAGAGCAGTGGGCAGTGTCAGTAGAGCAGTAAATGGTGTCAGTAGGGCAGTGGACAGTGTCAGTAGAGCAGTAAATGGTGTCAGTAGGGAAGTGTACAGTGTCAGTAGAGCAGTAAATGGTGTCAGTAGAGCAGTAAACGATGTCAGTAGAGCAGTGGACAGTGTCAGTAGGGCAGTAAATGATGTCAGTAGAGCAGTGGACAGTGTCATTAGGTGAGTGGACAGTGTCAGTAGAGCAGTGGACAGTGTCAGTAGAGCAGTGGACAGTGTCATTAGGGCAGTAGAAAGTGTCAGTAGAGCAGTGGACAGTGTCATTAGGGCAGTGGACAGTGTCAGTAGGGCAGTGGACAGTGTCAGTAGAGCAGTGGACAGTGTCAGTAGAGCAGTGGACAGTGTCATTAGGGCAGTGGACAGTGTCAGTAGGGCAGTGGACAGTGTCAGTAGAGCAGTAAATGGTGTCAGTAGGGCAGTGTACGGTGTAAGGCAGTAAATAGTGTCAGTAGGGCAGTAAATGGTGTCAGTAGGGCAGTATACAGTGTCAGTAGAGCAGTAAATGGTATTGGTAGGGCAGTGGACAGTGTCAGTAGACCAGTAAATGGTGTCAGTAGAGCAGAGGACGGTGTCAGTAGGGCAGTAAATGGTGTCAGTAGAGCAGTGGACAGTGTCAGTAGAGCAGTAAATGGTGTCAGTAGAGCAGTAAATGGTGTCAGTAGGGCAGTATACAGTGTCAGTAGAGCAGTAAATGGTGTCAGTAGAGCAGTAAATGGTGTCAGTAGAGCAGTGGACAGTGTCAGTAGGGCAGTAAATGGTGTCAGTAGAGCAGTGCACAGTGTCATTAGGGGAGTGGACAGTGTCAGTAGAGCCGTGGACAGTGCCAGTAGAGCAGTGGAAAGTGTCATTAGGGCAGTAGAAAGTGTCAGTAGAGCAGTGGACAGTGTCAGTAGGGCAGTGGACAGTGTCAGTAGAGTAGTGGACAGTGTCAGTAGAGGCAGTGGACAGTGTCAGTAGAGCAGCAAATGGTGTCAGTAGGGCAGTGTACGGTGTCAGTAAGGCAGTAAATGGTGTCAGTAGGGCAGTTTACAGTGTCAGTAGAGCAGTAAATGGTATCGGTAGGGCAGTGGACAGTGTCAGTAGAGCAGTAAATGGTGTCAGTAGAGCAGTAAATGGTGTCAGTAGAGCAGAGGACGGTGTCAGTAGGGCAGTAAATGGTGTCAGTAGGGCAGTGGACAGTGTCAGTAGGGCAGTGGACAGTGTCAGTAGAGCAGTGGAGGGTGTCAGTAGAGCAGTGGAGGGTGTCAGTAGAGCAGTGGACAGTGTCAGTAGAGCAGTGGAGAGTGTCATTAGGGCAGTGGACAGTGTCAGTAGAGCAGTAAATGGTGTCAGTAGGGCAGTGTACAGTGTCAGTAGAGCAGTAAATGGTGTCAGTAGAGCAGTAAACTGTGTCAGTAGAGCAGTGGACAGTGTCAGTAGGGCAGTAAATGGTGTCAGTAGAGCAGTGGACAGTGTCATTAGGGGAGTGGACAGTGTCAGTAGAGCAGTGGACAGTGCCAGTAGAGCAGTGGACAGTGTCATTAGGGCAGTAGAAAGTGTCAGTAGAGCAGTGGACAGTGTCAGTAGGGCAGTGGACAGTGTCAGTAGAGCAGTGGACCGTGTCAGTAGAGCAGTGGAAAGTGTCAGTAGGGCAGTAAATGGTGTCAGTAGAGCAGTGGACAGTGTCAGTAGAGCAGTGGACAGTGTCATTAGGGGAGTGGACAGTGTCAGTAGAGCAGTGGACAGTGTCAGTAGAGCAGTGGACAGTGTCAGTAGAGCAGTGGACAGTGTCATTAGGGCAGTAGAAAGTGTCAGTAGAGCAGTGGACAGTGTCATTAGGGCAGTGGACAATGTCATTAGGGCAGTGGACAGTGTCAGTAGGGCAGTGGGCAGTGTCAGTAGGGCAGTGGGCAGTGTCAGTAGGGCAGTGGGCAGTGTCAGTAGGGCAGTGGACAGTGTCAGTAGAGCAGTGGACCGTGTCAGTAGAGCAATGGACCGTGTCAGTAGAGGCAGTGGACAGTGTCAGTAGAGCAGTAAATGGTGTCAGTAGGGCAGTGTACGGTGTCAGTAAGGCAGTAAATGGTGTCAGTAGGGCAGTAAATGGTGTCAGTAGGGCAGTATACAGTGTCAGTAGAGCAGTAAATGGTATCGGTAGGGCAGTGGACAGTGTCAGTAGAGCAGTAAATGGTGTCAGTAGAGCAGTAAATGGTGTCAGTAGAGCAGAGGACGGTGTCAGGGCAGTGGAGGGTGTCAGTAGAGCAGTGGACAGTGTCAGTAGGGCAGTGGACAGTGTCAGTAGAGCAGTGGAGAGTGTCATTAGGGCAGTGGACAGTGTCCGTAGAGCAGTAAATGGTGTCAGTAGGGCAGTGTACAGTGTCAGTAGAGCAGTAAATGGTGTCAGTAGGGCAGTGGACAGTGTCAGTAGAGCAGTAAATGGTGTCATAAGGGCAGTGGACAGTGTCAGTAGAGCAGTAAATGGTGTCGGTAGAGCAGTGGGCAGTGTCAGTAGAGCAGTAAATGGTGTCAGTAGGGCAATGTACAGTGTCAGTAGGGCAGTGGACAGTGTCAGAAGAGCAGTAAATGGTGTCAGTAGGGCAGTAAATGCTGTCAGTAGAGCAGTGGACAGTGTCAGTAGGGCAGTGGACGGTGTCAGTAGGGCAGTGGACGGTGTCAGTAGGGCAGTGGACAGTGTCAGTAGAGCAGTAAATGGTGTCAGTAGGGCAGTGTACAGTGTCAGTAGAGCAGTAAATGGTGTCAGTAGGGCAGTGGACAGTGTCAGTAGAGCAGTAAATGGTGTCATAAGGGCAGTGAACAGTGTCAGTAGAGCAGTGGACAGTGTCAGTAGAGCAGTAAATGGTGTCGGTAGAGCAGTGGGCAGTGTCAGTAGAGCAGTAAATGGTGTCAGTAGGGCAATGTAAAGTGTCAGTAGGGCAGTGGACAGTGTCAGAAGAGCAGTAAATGGTGTCAGTAGGGCAGTAAATGCTGTCAGTAGAGCAGTGGACAGTGTCAGTAGGGCAGTGGACAGTGTCAGTAGGGCAGTGGACGGTGTCAGTAGGGCAGTGGACAGTGTCAGTAGAGCAGTAAATGGTGTCAGTAGGGCAGTGTACAGTGTCAGTAGAGCAGTAAATGGTGTCAGTAGGGCAGTGGACAGTGTCAGTAGAGCAGTAAATGGTGTCATAAGGGCAGTGAACAGTGTCAGTAGAGCAGTGGACAGTGTCAGTAGAGCAGTAAATGGTGTCGGTAGAGCAGTGGGCAGTGTCAGTAGAGCAGTAAATGGTGTCAGTAGGGCTGTGGACAGTGTCAGAAGAGCAGTAAATGGTGTCAGTAGGGCAGTAAATGCTGTCAGTAGAGCAGTGGACGGTGTCAGTAGGGCAGTGGACGGTGTCAGTAGGGCAGTGGACGGTGTCAGTAGGGCAGTAAATGGTGTCAGTAGGGCAGTGGACAGTGTCAGTAGAGCAGTGGGCAGTGTCAGTAGAGCAGTGGGCAGTGTCAGTAGAGCAGTAAATGGTGTCAGTAGGGCAGTGGACAGTGTCAGTAGAGCAGAAAATGGTGTCAGTAGGGCAGTGGACAGTGTCAGTAGAGCAGTAAATGGTGTCAGTAAGGCAGTAAATGGTGTCAGTAGGGCATTATACAGTGTCAGTAGAGCAGTGGACAGTGTCAGTAGAGCAGTGGACAGTGTCAGTAGAGCAGTAGAAAGTGTCAGTAGAGCAGTGGACAGTGTCAGTAGAGCAGTAAATGGTGTCAGTAAGGCAGTAAATGGTGTCAGTAGGGCAGTATACAGTGTCAGTAGAGCAGTGGATAGTGTCATTAGGGGAGTGGACAGTGTCAGTAGAGCAGTGGACAGTGTCATTAGGGCAGTAGAAAGTGTCAGTAGAGCAGTGGACCGTGTCATTAGGGCAGTGGACAGTGTCAGTAGGGCAGTGGGCAGTGTCAGTAGGGCAGTGGGCAGTGTCAGTAGGGCAGTGGACAGTGTCAGTAGAGCAGTGGACCGTGTCAGTAGAGGCAGTGGACAGTGTCAGTAGAGCAGTAAATGGTGTCAGTAGGGCAGTGTACGGTGTCAGTAAGGCAGTAAATGGTGTCAGTAGGGCAGTAAATGGTGTCAGTAGGGCAGTATACAGTGTCAGTAGAGCAGTAAATGGTATCGGTAGGGCAGTGGACAGTGTCAGTAGAGCAGTAAATGGTGTCAGTAGAGCAGTAAATGGTGTCAGTAGAGCAGAGGACGGTGTCAGGGCAGTGGAGCGTGTCAGTAGAGCAGTGGACAGTGTCAGTAGGGCAGTGGACAGTGTCAGTAGAGCAGTGGACAGTGTCAGTAGAGCAGTGGACAGTGTCCATAGAGCAGTAAATGGTGTCAGTAGAGCAGTGGACAGTGTCAGTAGAGCAGTAAATGGTGTCGGTAGAACAGTGGGCAGTGTCAGTAGAGCAGTAAATGGTGTCAGTAGGGCAATGTACAGTGTCAGTAGGGCAGTGGACAGTGTCAGAAGAGCAGTAAATGGTGTCAGTAGGGCAGTAAATGCTGTCAGTAGAGCAGTGGACAGTGTCAGTAGGGCAGTGGACGGTGTCAGTAGGGCAGTGGACGGTGTCAGTAGGGCAGTGGACGGTGTCAGTAGGGCAGTGGACAGTGTCAGTAGAGCAGTAAATGGTGTCAGTAGGGCAGTGGACAGTGTCAGTAGAGCAGAAAATTGTGTCAGTAGGGCAGTGGACAGTGTCAGTAGAGCAGAAAATGGTGTCAGTAAGGCAGTAAATGGTGTCAGTAGGGCAGTATACAGTGTCAGTAGAGCAGTAAATGGTATCGGTAGGGCAGTGGACAGTGTCAGTAGAGTAGTAGATGGTGTCAGTAGAGCAGAGGACGGTGTCAGTAGGGCAGTAAATGGTGTCAGTAGAGCAGTGGACAGTGTCAGTAGGGCAGTGGACAGTGTCAGTAGGGCAGTAGACAGTGTCAGTAGAGCAGTAAATGGTGTCAGTAGGGCAGTGTACAGTGTCAGTAGAGCAGTAAATGGTGTCAGTAGGGCAGTGGACAGTGTCAGTAGAGCAGTAAATGGTGTCATAAGGGCAGTGAACAGTGTCAGTAGAGCAGTGGACAGTGTCAGTAGAGCAGTAAATGGTGTCAGTAGAGCAGTGGGCAGTGTCAGTAGAGCAGTAAATGGTGTCAGTAGGGCAATGTACAGTGTCAGTAGGGCAGTGGACAGTGTCAGAAGAGCAGTAAATGGTGTCAGTAGGGTAGAGCAGTAAATGGTGTCAGTAGAGCAGTGGGCAGTGTCAGTAGAGCAGTGGGCAGTGTCAGTAGAGCAGTAAATGGTGTCAGTAGGGCAGTGGACAGTGTCAGTAGAGCAGAAAATGGTGTCAGTAGGGCAGTGGACAGTGTCAGTAGAGCAGTAAATGGTGTCAGTAAGGCAGTAAATGGTGTCAGTAGGGCAGTATACAGTGTCAGTAGAGCAGTAAATGGTATCGGTAGGGCAGTGGACAGTGTCAGTAGAGTAGTAGATGGTGTCAGTAGAGCAGAGGACGGTGTCAGTAGGGCAGTAAATGGTGTCAGTAGAGCAGTGGACAGTGTCAGTAGGGCAGTAGACAGTGTCAGTAGAGCAGTGGACAGTGTCAGTAGAGCAGTGGACAGTGTCATTAGGGCAGTGGACAGTGTCAGTAGGGCATTAAATGGTGTCAGTAGAGTAGTGGACAGTGTCAGTAGGGGCTCACCAACAGCAGCCGTGTGAGAGGCTGCCTGGAGGCCTTGCGTCTGGCGGCGGTGTGCGGCGTGGCGCGGCCTGTCCGTAGTCCCCAAGATGGCACCCGTCTGTTTACAAGTTCTCACAGCGGCCTGCTTCACCGGCGCCACCCCGGGTGCACAGAGGGAGTCCTCGGCGGCAATTTACTACCGCTCGGGAACCTGCCTACAGGCTGCGGCTCACGGCCCTGTGTAGATGAGCTGCGATATGCTTTGAGGCCGGCGGTGACGTGTGGCGCGAGGCGGCCTGCCTATAGGCCCCAAGATGGCGTCCGTCCGTCCTTGCCCCCTCGCGGCGGCCCACAGCACCGATACCACTCCTGGTGCTCAAATGGTCCTGCGTGGTGCTGCCCAGTGGTCGCAGTAGCAGCCCCCTGTAGGATGGGTGTTCGGCCGTGCTTTTGCGGCTCCGGATGGCGGTGGATAGCTCGTCTGCGGCTGGCCACGCCCCCCCATCCTTTCTAATCTATCCCATGTATCCTCTGTATACTCTAGACATGTCCCTGGGCCTTTATCCCTTCTAATCTATCCCATGTATCCTCTGTGTACTCTGGACATGTCTGTAGGTCTCCATCCTTTCTAATCTATCCCGTGCATCCTCTGTGTACTCTGGACATGTCCCTGGGTCTCCATCCTTTCTAATCTATCCCGTGCATCCTCTGTGTACCCTGGACATGTCCCTGGGTCTCCATTAGAGCTGAAACTAACGATTAATTTGTCTGTCGACTAATCTATCGATTATTTTTTCGATTAGTCAGCGACTATCCGATTATTTTTTTTATTTTTATTTTTTAATGAATCTAGTGTTTTTTTTTTTTGATTTAGCTAATTAATCCTTTGGATAACCTTGAGAGTATTGTATTGCAGAGTATTGTATTGTATTGCAGAGTATTGTATTGCATTGGCGGGCAGAGTATTGTATTGCATTGGCGGGCAGAGTATTGTATTGCATTGGCGGGCAGAGTATTGTATTGTATTGGCGGGCAGAGTATTGTATTGACGGGCAGAGTATTGTATTGGCGGGCAGAGTATTGGCGGGCAGAGTATTGTATTGGCGGGCAGAGTATTGTACTGTATTGGCGGGCAGAGTATTGTACTGTATTGACTGGCAGAGTATTGGCGGGCAGAGTATTGTACTGTATTGGCTGGCAGAGTATTGGCGGGCAGAGTATTGTACTGTATTGGCTGGCAGAGTATTGGCGGGCAGAGTATTGTATTGGCTGGCAGAGCATTGGCGGGCAGAGTATTGTTTTGCATTGCAGAGTATTGTTTTGCAGCAGAGAATTTTTTTGCATTGCAGAGTATTGCATTGCAGAGGCTGGCAGAGTATCAGCTGGGTATGGAGGGATGGCTTCTTCCATCCAACCTCTCCCCTCCACTGCACAGATCAGTACAGATAGGGGAGAGAGAAACCGGCGGAGCGATCACATTGTAAACGCCTGGGTGTAGAAAGATGGCTGCCGCTTCGGAGCTAGGCCGAAGCCGCGGCCTCTGCTAAGGCCGAGACCGCGGAGCGCTCCGCGGATCGCGGAATGTGCGCTCTGATCACGGATCGGTGACGATCCGTTGCACCCCTGGGGACGGCGGGGGGGACGAGTGGGGGGGGGACGGCGGCACGGAGGGCAGCGCTAGATACCAAGCACTGCCACCACTGTGACGCATCGACGCCCAAAACGCACGTCGACGTATTTTCTTAGTCGACGTAGTCGGCGTGTCGTGGCAGCTCTAGTCTCCATCCCTTCTAATCTATTCCGTGTATCCTCTGTGTACTCTGGACATGTCTCTGTGCCTCCATCATTTCTAATCTAACCCATGTATCCTCTGTGTACTCTGGACATGTCTATGGGCCTCCATCCCTTCTAATCTAACAGGGGGAACTCTGCGAACCCCGATGCAAAGGGCAATGCTGCAGACCCGAATGCAAGTGGGAACTCTGATGTAAATGGAAATGCAGTGGACTCTGATATAAGGTGGTCTCTGGTGACCAGAGCACCCCTTACATCAGAGTTCCTCCTTAGATCATGCTCTGTAGCATTTTCCTTTGCCTTGGGGAAGAATCCTGCGGACTCTGATGTAAAGGGGAATGCCGGGAAATGTTATGTGGAGGGGAACTCTGGTGACCAGAGACCACCTTCCGCAGAGTGAATAAACTGGGGGGGGGTAGTTACTGAGATGATGGGAAACCTTTATATCAGTGCCCTCTTGTCACTGACCTCCTCTCCAGTGCAGCGTGCAGGGCTCAGTTAGACGGCTCCAGGTTGGTGGTTCTGCTTTTTATTCTATAGTCTCTTCTCCACAGTCCATACACATCTGACTCCTCGCGTAATCCCAATCCTGGCGGTGCTCTCACTCTTGATTCCTCTCCAGACTCCCCCTAAGAGACTGCAGACACGTTAAAAGACAAGAGATAGTCAGAGATTGCAGATAGGACACAGGAGGTGGCTAGAGGTTACAGACATGGTACAAGAGGTGGTCGAAACATGGGCATAGGATACAGGAGGCAGTCAGTGGATGTGGAAATGGGCAGGTGGTGGTCAGAGTATGCAGACATGTAGGGGGAGCAAACAGAGGGGTTCCCTGTGTAAGTTTTGGAGACGGAGGGATCAGTCATGTAGGGGGATCACACAGTGGGGTGAAGTCCTTATAAGAGCTGTCACAGGAGGGCCCTCACACAGGACACATGGCAGGCAGGGCAGTGAGGTTGGCGCACACGGGGTGATCAGGTTCCTGTTCTTAGGGGAGGTGGGGTCCTGATCCCCAGGTCAGATGGGGTCCCTAGGTGAGATAAAGTCCCCATTCCCAGGGGAGATGGAGTTCCTGTCCCCAGGAGAGAAGGGGATCCCTGTCCCCAAGAGAGAAGGGGGTTCTTGTCCCCAAGAGAGAAGGGGGCCCCTGTCCCCAGGAGAGAAGGGGGGCCCCTGTCCCCAGGAGAGAAGGGGGTTCTTGTCCCCAAGAGAGAAGGGGCCCCTGTCCCCAGGAGAGAAGGGGGGCCCCTGTCCCCAGGAGAGAAGGGGGCCCCTGTCCCCAGGAGAGAAGGGGGCCCCTGTCCCCAGGAGAGAAGGGGGCCCCTGTCTTCAGGAGAGAAGGGGGCCCCTGTCTTCAGGAGAGAAGGGGGCCCCTGTCGTCAGGAGAGAAGGGGCTCCCTGCCCCCAGGAGAGAAGGGAGCCCCTGTCCTCAGGGGGGGAGAAGGTTTCCCTGTCCTCAGGGGGGAGAAGGGGGTCTCTGTCTTGGGGGGAGGGGGTCCCTGTCCTCAGAGGGGGGGAAGGGGTTCCCTCTCCTGGGGGGGTTGGAAGGGGGTCCCCGTTCTCAGGAAAGATGGAGTGGGATATGGGATGGTCTCACTTACCATGACATGCAGGTCCCTCATTTATACCCGTCTGGGCTCCCTCCAGCAGCACAGATGGGTGATCAGCATATCCCCAGGGAGCACAGCTACGGCTTGACAATCTGGCAGCAATTGATGGGTACAGTGGCTGTGTTTGATAGCACAGTGGCGGCAATTTATGGGCACAGTGGTTGCGTTTGATGGGCACAGTGAGCCAGCGTTTGCTGGGCACGGTGAGGGGGTGTTTGCTGGGCACAGTGAGGCGCCATTTTTTGGGCGCAGTGAGGCGTTTTCTGGGCACAGTGAGGCGTTTTCTGGGCACAGTGAGGCGGCATTTTTTGGGCGTGGTGAGGCAGCGATTTCTGGGCACAGTGAGGCGGCGTTTGTGGGGCACAGTGAGGCGTATTGGCAGAACAATGTACTGTATATGTAGTTAGTGCTATGCACGGGGCCCCGCCCCCTCTCCAAGCTCCTCTCTATCTCTCCCTCCCAGCAAGTCTCCGCCCGCTTGAGTCCATAATTTTTGTCAACTGCTGAACAAATATCCCGCGCATGCGCTAATAACAGCTTGAAGCCATACTTTTTCTTGACCAGTGAACAAAATCGTGGGGTGGGCGGGGCTGCTGCTGACGTTCTAACCATATGTTCAGCTCCGCCCACCCACCCGCAAGTCTCCGCCCACTTGATTGTAAAATTTTTCTCCATCGTTAAAATACATATACTGCGCATGCGCTGTTAATGTCAGGGAATTTGCGCATTCGCGGTAAAGGCCTGCCGTCGGCTGTTTCAGTGACGGAGCCGCACCGGAAGTGACGGGGTGAGCTGTTTTCATAAGTCGCAGGAAATTTAACAACACCGGGACACAGTGCTCCTAAGGAATTTTTTTTTTAAAGGGACATGTTTAAATAATTTGTTTTCTTTTTTAACTGCTTGTGGGGGTGGGACGTTGTAATTTGGCAGGCCGCCAGGTCATAGGAAAACATTTTATATATATATATATATATATATATATATATAGTGTGAGATTACT
>NW_027507789.1:147824206-147839206 GCF_037356315.1 Lithobates pipiens
ACAGTGAGGGGCATTTTTTGGGCACAGTGAGGCATTTGCTGGGCACAGTGAGGCGGCAATTGCTGGGAGCAGTGAGGTGGCGTTTGCTGTGCGCAGTGAGGCGGCGATTTCTGGGCACAGTGAGATAGTGATTTCTGGGCACAGTGAGGCGGCATTTTTTGGGCGTCAGTAGAGCAGTGGACAGTGTCATTAGGGGAGTGGACAGTGTCAGTAGAGCAGTGGACAGTGCCAGTAGAGCAGTGGACAGTGTCATTAGGGCAGTAGAAAGTGTCAGTAGAGCAGTGGACAGTGTCAGTAGAGCAGTAAATGGTGTTGGTAGAGCAGTGGGCAGTGTCAGTAGAGCAGTAAATGGTGTCAGTAGGGCAGTGTGCAGTGTCAGTAGAGCAGTGAATGGTGTCAGTAGGGCAGTGGACAGTGTCAGTAGAGCAGTAAATGGTGTCAGTAGTGCAGTGGACAGTGTCAGTAGGGCAGTGGACAGTGTCAGTAGGGCAGTAAATGGTGTCAGTAGAGCAGTGGACAGTGTCATTAGGGGTGTGGACAGTGTCAGTAGAGCAGTGGACAGTGCCAGTAGAGCAGTGGACAGTGTCATTAGGGCAGTAGAAAGTGACAGTAGAGCAGTGGACAGTGTCATTAGGGCAGTGGACGGTGTCAGTAGGGCAGTGGACAGTGTCAGTAGAGCAGTAAATTTTGTCAGTAGGGCAGTGGACAGTGTCAGTAGAGCAGTGGGCAGTGTCAGTAGAGCAGTAAATGGTGTCGGTAGAGCAGTGGGCAGTGTCAGTAGAGCAGTAAATGGTGTCAGTAGGGAAGTGTACAGTGTCAGTAGAGCAGTAAATGGTGTCAGTAGGGCAGTGTACAGTGTCAGTAGGGCAGTGGACAATGTCAGTAGAGCAGTAAATGGTGTCAGTAGAGCAGTAAATGGTGTCAGTAGAGCAGTGGACAGTGTCAGGGGAGTGGATAGTGTCAGTAGAGCAGTAAATGGTGTCAGTAGGGCAGTGGACAGTGTCAGTAGAGCAGTGGACAGTGTCAGTAGAGCAGTAAATGGTGTTAGTAGGGCAGTGGACAGTGTCAGTAGAGCAGTGGACAGTGTCAGTAGAGCAGTAAATGGTGTCAGTAGGGCAGTGTACAGTGTCAGTAGAGCAGTAAATGGTGTCAGTAAGGCAGTAAATGGTGTCAGTAGGGCAGTAAATGGTGTCAGTAGGGCAGAGGACAGTGTCAGTAGAGCAGTGGACAGTGTCATTAGGGCAGTGGACAGTGTCATTAGGGCAGTGGACAGTGTCATTAGGGCAGTGGACAGTGTCATTAGGGCAGTGGACAGTGTCAGTAGAGCAGTAAATGGTGTCAGCAGGGCAGTAAATGGTGTCAGTAGGGCAGTAAATGGTGTCAGTAGGGCAGTGAACAGTGTCAGTAGAGCAGTAAATGGTGTCGGTAGAGCAGTTGTCAGTGTCAGTAGAGCAGTAATGGTGTCAGTAGGGCAGTGCACAGTGTCAGTAGAGCAGTAAATGGTGTCAGTAGGGCAGTGTACAGTGTCAGTAGGGCAGTGGACAGTGTCAGTAGAGCAGTAAATGGTGTCAGTAGAGCAGTGGACAGTGTCAGTAGAGCAGTAAATGGTGTCAGTAGGGCAGGGGACAGTGTCAGTAGAGCAGTAAATGGTGTCAGTAGGGCAGTAAATGGTGTCAGTAGGGCAGAGGACGGTGTCAGTAGGGCAGAAAATGGTGTCAGTAGGGTAGTGGACGGTGTCAGTAGGGTAGTGGACAGTGTCATTAGGGCAGTGGACAGTGTCATTAGGGCAGTGGACAGTGTCATTAGGGCAGTGGACAGTGTCAGTAGAGCAGTAAATGGTGTCAGTAGGACAGTGTACAGTGTCAGTAGAGCAGTAAATGGTGTCAGTAGGGCAGTGTACAGTGTCAGTAGGGCAGTGTACAGTGTCAGTAGGGCAGTGGACAGTGTCAGTAGAGCAGTAAATGGTGTCAGTTGAGCAGTAAATGGTGTCAGTAGAGCAGTAAATTGTGTCAGTAGGGCAGTAAATGCTGTCAGTAGAGCAGTGGACAGTGTCAGTAGGGCAGTAAATGCTGTCAGTAGAGCAGTGGACAGTGTCATTAGGGGAATGGACAGTGCCAGTAGAGCAGTGGACAGTGCCAGTAGAGCAGTGGACAGTGTCATTAGGGCAGTAGAAAGTGTCAGTAGAGCAGTGGACAGTGTCAGTAGAGCAGTAAATGGTGTCAGTAGGGCAGTGTACAGTGTCAGTAGAGCAGTAAATGGTGTCAGTAGGGCAGTGGACAGTGTCAGAGCAGTAAATGGTGTCAGTAGGGCAGTAGACAGTGTCAGTAGGGCAGTGGACAGTGTCAGTAGAGGAGTGGACAGTGTCATTAGGGCAGTAGAAAGTGTCAGTAGAGCAGTAGAAAGTGTCAGTAGGGCAGTGGACGGTGTCAGTAGGGCAGTGGACGGTGTCAGTAGGGCAGTGGACAGTGTCAGTAGAGCAGTAAATGGTGTCAGTAGGGCAGTGGATAGTGTCAGTAGAGCAGTGGACAGTGTCAGTAGAGCAGTGGGCAGTGTCAGTAGAGCAGTAAATGGTGTCAGTAGGGCACTGGACAGTGTCAGTAGAGCAGTAAATGGTGTCAGTAGGGCAGTGTACAGTGTCAGTAGAGCAGTAAATGGTGTCAGTAGAGCAGTAAATGCTGTCAGTAGAGCAGTGGACAGTGTCATTAGGGGAGTGGACAGTGTCAGTAGAGCAGTGGACAGTGCCAGTAGAGCAGTGGACAGTGTCATTAGGGCAGTAGAAAGTGTCAGTAGAGCAGTGGACAGTGTCAGTAGAGCAGTAAATGGTGTTGGTAGAGCAGTGGGCAGTGTCAGTAGAGCAGTAAATGGTGTCAGTAGGGCAGTGTGCAGTGTCATTAGAGCAGTAAATGGTGTCAGTAGTGCAGTAGACAGTAGACATGTGCAGAGTAAAATATTTCGTTTCGGAATTTCGTTTTCGTCCGAAAGCTTAATTTATTTAGTTACTCCCGAAATTCGTTTTTATTTATTTCGTTTTTCGTTCAAAAATTGCATTCGTCCGAAAATCCACATGAATTACGGTCGAATCTGTCTTGGAAGGCTTATGGTGTCTGTCGAATGTATAAAGAAGATTCGACGGAGCTAACTATATAGCATACTTTAGAACCCTATTAAAGTCTATGGGACTCCAACGTTCAAAATCTAAAGTGCTAATTTTAAAGGCTAATTTGCAAGTTACTGTCCTAAAAAGTGTTTGGGGACCCGGGTCCTGCCCCAGGGGACATGTATCAATGCAAAAAAAAGTTTTAAAAACGGCCGTTTTTTCGGGAGCAGTGATTTTAATAATGATTAAAGTGAAACAATAAAAGTGTAATATTCCTTTAAATTTCGTAGGGGGGGTTGTCTATAGTATGCCTGTGAAGGGGCGCATGTTTCTGGGGCTTAGAACTGTCGCTGCACAAAGTGTCATTTATGCAGGAAAAAAAGTCCTTTAAAATCACTCGCAGCTATTATGAATTGTCGGCTCCCGTAATACAGAGAACACTCATTGAAAGTCATTGATAAAAAAATAAATAAATAAATAAATAAAAAAAAAAGCGTGCAGGTCCCCCAAATTGAATTACCAGGCCCTTCAGGTCTGGTATGGATATTAAGGGGAACCCTGCCTCAAATTTAAGAAAAAATTTGACGTGGGGTTCCCCCTAAATATCCATAACCAGACCCTTCAGGTCTGGTATGGATATTAAGGGGAACCCCGCGTCAAATTTAAAAAAAAATTGACGTGGGGTTCCCCCTAAAAATCCATACCAGACCCTTTATCCGAGCACGCAACCTGGCAGGCCGCAGGAAAAGAGGGGGGGACGAGAGAGCGGCCCCCCCTCCCTCCTGAACCATACCAGGCCACATGCCCTCAACATTGGGAGGATGCTTTGGGGGTCCGTGACCCCTCAAAGCACCTTGTCCCCATGTTGATGAGGAGAAGGGCCTCATCTCCACAACCCTGGCCGGTGGTTGTGGAGGTCTGCGGGCGGGGGGCTTATCAGAATCTGGAAGCCCCCTTTAACAAGGGGACCCCCAGATCCCGGCCCCCCCCCTGTTTGAAATGGTAAGGGGGTACAAAAGTACCCCTACCATTTCACAAAGAAAGTGTAAAAAAATGGTTAAATAAAACAAAGACACTTTTGAAAAATTCCTTTATTAAAAATAAAAAAATAAAAAAAAAAGATTCCAGCGGCGGTAATCCACTCTTGCTATCCAGCGACGGACGATCATCTCTCCCGCGATGTCATGTCATCCAGCGCAGCGAATCCTTCGTTCTTCTGTCTCCGCAGAGGAGACAATGCAGGGATTCCGGCTGGCTGACGTTTCTTAAATACGGAGGGCGGGGCCACCCGTCACCTGACCCCGCCCCCCTCTGACGCAAGGGGAAACCCGGGGTTCCCTGTGACGTATAGGTGACCCGCACCCCTCTGATGTAACACAGGCAGGTTTCCGTTACATCAGAGGGGGGCGGGGTCACCCATACGTCACGGGGAACCCCGGGTTTCCCCTTGCGTCAGAGGGGGGCGGGGTCAGGTGACGGGTGGCCCCGCCCTCCGTATTTAAGAAACGTCAACCAGCCGGAATCCCTGCATTGTCTCCTCTGCGGAGACAGAAGAACGAAGGATTCACTGCGCTGGATGACATGACATCGCGGGAGAGATGATCGTCCGTCGCTGGATAGCAAGAGTGGATTACCGCCGCTGGAATCTTTTTTTTTTATTTTTTTATTTTTAATAAAGGAATTTTTCAAAAGTGTCTTTGTTTTATTTAACCATTTTTTTACACTTTCTTTGTGAAATGGTAGGGGTACTTTTGTACCCCCTTACCATTTCAAACAGGGGGGGGGCCGGGATCTGGGGGTCCCCTTGTTAAAGGGGGCTTCCAGATTCTGATAAGCCCCCCGCCCGCAGACCTCCACAACCACCGGCCAGGGTTGTGGAGATGAGGCCCTTCTCCTCATCAACATGGGGACAAGGTGCTTTGAGGGGTCACGGACCCCCAAAGCATCCTCCCAATGTTGAGGGCATGTGGCCTGGTACGGTTCAGGAGGGAGGGGGGGCCGCTCTCTCGTCCCCCCCTCTTTTCCTGCGGCCTGCCAGGTTGCGTGCTCGGATAAAGGGTCTGGTATGGATTTTTAGGGGGAACCCCACGTCAATTTTTTTTTAAATTTGACGCGGGGTTCCCCTTAATATCCATACCAGACCTGAAGGGTCTGGTTATGGATATTTAGGGGGAACCCCACATCAAATTTTTTCTTAAATTTGAGGCAGGGTTCCCCTTAATATCCATACCAGACCTGAAGGGCCTGGTAATTCAATTTGGGGGACCCGCACGCTTTTTTTTTTATTTATTTATTTATTTATTTTTTTATCAATGACTTTCAATGAGTGTTCTCTGTATTACGGGAGCCGACAATTCATAATAGCTGCGAGTGATTTTAAAGGACTTTTTTTCCTGCATAAATGACACTTTGTGCAGCGACAGTTCTAAGCCCCAGAAACATGCGCCCCTTCACAGGCATACTATAGACAACCCCCCCCCTACGAAATTTAAAGGAATATTACACTTTTATTGTTTCACTTTAATCATTATTAAAATCACTGCTCCCGAAAAAACGGCCGTTTTTAAAACTTTTTTTTGCATTGATACATGTCCCCTGGGGCAGGACCCGGGTCCCCAAACACTTTTTAGGACAGTAACTTGCAGAATCTTTTCTCTCCGTCAAATCTTTTCTCTGTCGAATATTTTCTCTATATAATCTTGGACTAATAGAGGTAAGGTTAGGCACATTCGACCATAGGTTCTATAAACACGTTGTCAGAGTCATGTCGAATCTCCTATTCTATATCGAACTGTTGTAACAACGAAAACGAAAATAAAGCATTTATTTATGTCGGATCTTTCGTTTTTCGGATTTTGTGCTTTCGTTATCGTTTGTCAAAACGAAAACGAAAATAGCTGAAATTCGGACGAAAATGCATTCGGACGAAAACGAATGCACATGTCTAGTAGACAGTGTCAGTAGGGCAGTAAATGGTGTCAGTAGAGCAGTAGACAGTGTCATAAGGGGTGTGGACAGTGTCAGTAGAGCAGTGGACAGTGCCAGTAGAGCAGTGGACAGTGTCATTAGGGCAGTAGAAAGTGACAGTAGAGCAGTGGACAGTGTCATTAGGGCAGTGGACGGTGTCAGTAGGGAAGTGGACAGTGTCAGTAGAGCAGTCAATTTTGTCAGTAGGGCAGTGGACAGTGTCAGTAGAGCAGTGGGCAGTGTCAGTAGAGCAGTAAATGGTGTCAGTAGGGCAGTGGACAGTGTCAGTAGAGCAGTAAATGGTGTCAGTAGGGCAGTGTACAGTGTCAGTAGAGCAGTAAATGGTGTCAGTAGAGCAGTGGACAGTGTCATTAGGTGAGTGGACAGTGTCAGTAGAGCAGTGGACAGTGTCATTAGGGCAGTAGAAAGTGTCAGTAGAGCAGTGGACAGTGTCATTAGGGCAGTGGACAGTGTCATTAGGGCAGTGGACAGTGTCAGTAGAGCAGTGGACAGTGTCAGTAGAGCAGTGGACAGTGTCAGTAGAGCAGTGGACAGTGTCATTAGGGCAGTGGACAGTGTCAGTAGGGCAGTGGACAGTGTCAGTAGAGCAGTGGACAGTGTCAGTAGAGGCAGTGGACAGTGTCAGTAGAGCAGTAAATGGTGTCAGTAGGGCAGTGTACGGTGTAAGGCAGTAAATAGTGTCAGTAGGGCAGTAAATTGTGTCAGTAGGGCAGTATACAGTGTCAGTAGAGCAGTAAATGGTATTGGTAGGGCAGTGGACAGTGTCAGTAGACCAGTAAATGGTGTCAGTAGAGCAGAGGACGGTGTCAGTAGGGCAGTAAATGGTGTCAGTAGAGCAGTGGACAGTGTCAGTAGAGCAGTAAATGGTGTCAGTAGGGCAGTATACAGTGTCAGTAGAGCAGTAAATGGTGTCAGTAGAGCAGTGGACAGTGTCAGTAGGGCAGTAAATGGTGTCAGTAGAGCAGTGCACAGTGTCATTAGGGGAGTGGACAGTGTCAGTAGAGCAGTGGACAGTGCCAGTAGAGCAGTGGACAGTGTCATTAGGGCAGTAGACAGTGTCAGTAGGGCAGTGGACAGTGTCAGTAGGGCAGTGGACAGTGTCAGTAGGGCAGTGGACAGTGTCAGTAGAGTAGTGGACAGTGTCAGTAGAGTAGTGGACAGTGTCAGTAGAGTAGTGGACAGTGTCAGTAGAGGCAGTGGACAGTGTCAGTAGAGCAGCAAATGGTGTCAGTAGGGCAGTGTACGGTGTCAGTAAGGCAGTAAATGGTGTCAGTAGGGCAGTATACAGTGTCAGTAGAGCAGTAAATGGTATCGGTAGGGCAGTATACAGTGTCAGTAGAGCAGTAAATGGTGTCAGTAGAGCAGTAAATGGTGTCAGTAGAGCAGAGGACGGTGTCAGTAGGGCAGTAAATGGTGTCAGTAGGGCAGTGGACAGTGTCAGTAGGGCAGTGGACAGTGTCAGTAGAGCAGTGGAGGGTGTCAGTAGAGCAGTGGAGGGTGTCAGTAGAGCAGTGGAGGGTGTCAGTAGAGCAGTGGACAGTGTCAGTAGAGCAGTGGAGAGTGTCATTAGGGCAGTGGACAGTGTCAGTAGAGCAGTAAATGGTGTCAGTAGGGCAGTGTACAGTGTCAGTAGAGCAGTAAATGGTGTCAGTAGAGCAGTAAACTGTGTCAGTAGAGCAGTGGACAGTGTCAGTAGGGCAGTAAATGGTGTCAGTAGAGCAGTGGACAGTGTCATTAGGGGAGTGGACAGTGTCAGCAGAGCAGTGGACAGTGCCAGTAGAGCAGTGGACAGTGTCATTAGGGCAGTGGACAGTGTCAGTAGAGCAGTGGACCATGTCAGTAGAGCAGTGGAAAGTGTCAGTAGGGCAGTAAATGGTGTCAGTAGAGCAGTGGACAGTGTCAGTAGAGCAGTGGACAGTGTCATTAGGGGAGTGGACAGTGTCAGTAGAGCAGTGGACAGTGTCAGTAGAGCAGTGGACAGTGTCAGTAGAGCAGTGGACAGTGTCATTAGGGCAGTAGAAAGTGTCAGTAGAGCAGTGGACAATGTCATTAGGGCAGTGGACAATGTCATTAGGGCAGTGGACAGTGTCAGTAGGGCAGTGGGCAGTGTCAGTAGGGCAGTGGGCAGTGTCAGTAGGGCAGTGGACCGTGTCAGTAGAGCAGTGGACCGTGTCAGTAGAGCAGTGGACCGTGTCAGTAGAGGCAGTGGACAGTGTCAGTAGAGCAGTAAATGGTGTCAGTAGGGCAGTGTACGGTGTCAGTAAGGCAGTAAATGGTGTCAGTAGGGCAGTAAATGGTGTCAGTAGGGCAGTATACAGTGTCAGTAGAGCAGTAAATGGTATCGGTAGGGCAGTGGACAGTGTCAGTAGAGCAGTAAATGGTGTCAGTAGAGCAGTAAATGGTGTCAGTAGAGCAGTAAATGGTGTCAGTAGAGCAGAGGATGGTGTCAGGGCAGTGGAGGGTGTCAGTAGAGCAGTGGACAGTGTCAGTAGGGCAGTGGACAGTGTCAGTAGAGCAGTGGAGAGTGTCATTAGGGCAGTGGACAGTGTCCGTAGAGCAGTAAATGGTGTCAGTAGGGCAGTGTACAGTGTCAGTAGAGCAGTAAATGGTGTCAGTAGGGCAGTGGACAGTGTCAGTAGAGCAGTAAATGGTGTCATAAGGGCAGTGGACAGTGTCAGTAGAGCAGTAAATGGTGTCGGTAGAGCAGTGGGCAGTGTCAGTAGAGCAGTAAATGGTGTCAGTAGGGCAATGTACAGTGTCAGTAGGGCAGTGGACAGTGTCAGAAGAGCAGTAAATGGTGTCAGTAGGGCAGTAAATGCTGTCAGTAGAGCAGTGGACAGTGTCAGTAGGGCAGTGGACGGTGTCAGTAGGGCAGTGGACGGTGTCAGTAGGGCAGTGGACAGTGTCAGTAGGGCAGTAAATGGTGTCAGTAGGGCAGTGTACAGTGTCAGTAGAGCAGTAAATGGTGTCAGTAGGGCAGTGGACAGTGTCAGTAGAGCAGTAAATGGTGTCATAAGGGCAGTGAACAGTGTCAGTAGAGCAGTGGACAGTGTCAGTAGAGCAGTAAATGGTGTCGGTAGAGCAGTGGGCAGTGTCAGTAGAGCAGTAAATGGTGTCAGTAGGGCAATGTAAAGTGTCAGTAGGGCAGTGGACAGTGTCAGAAGAGCAGTAAATGGTGTCAGTAGGGCAGTAAATGCTGTCAGTAGGGCAGTGGACAGTGTCAGTAGGGCAGTGGACAGTGTCAGTAGGGCAGTGGACAGTGTCAGTAGGGCAGTGGACGGTGTCAGTAGGGCAGTGGACAGTGTCAGTAGAGCAGTAATTGGTGTCAGTAGGGCAGTGTACAGTGTCAGTAGAGCAGTAAATGGTGTCAGTAGGGCAGTGGACAGTGTCAGTAGAGCAGTAAATGGTGTCATAAGGGCAGTGAACAGTGTCAGTAGAGCAGTGGACAGTGTCAGTAGAGCAGTAAATGGTGTCGGTAGAGCAGTGGGCAGTGTCAGTAGAGCAGTAAATGGTGTCAGTAGGGCAGTGGACAGTGTCAGAAGAGCAGTAAATGGTGTCAGTAGGGCAGTAAATGCTGTCAGTAGAGCAGTGGACGGTGTCAGTAGGGCAGTGGACGGTGTCAGTAGGGCAGTGGACGGTGTCAGTAGGGCAGTAAATGGTGTCAGTAGGGCAGTGGACAGTGTCAGTAGAGCAGTGGGCAGTGTCAGTAGAGCAGTGGGCAGTGTCAGTAGAGCAGTGGGCAGTGTCAGTAGAGCAGTAAATGGTGTCAGTAGGGCAGTGGACAGTGTCAGTAGAGCAGTAGAAAGTGTCAGTAGAGCAGTGGACAGTGTCAGTAGAGCAGTAAATGGTGTCAGTAAGGCAGTAAATGGTGTCAGTAGGGCAGTATACAGTGTCAGTAGAGCAGTGGACAGTGTCATTAGGGGAGTGGACAGTGTCAGTAGAGCAGTGGACAGTGTCAGCAGAGCAGTGGACAGTGTCATTAGGGCAGTAGAAAGTGTCAGTAGAGCAGTGGACAGTGTCATTAGGGCAGTGGGCAGTGTCAGTAGGGCAGTGGGCAGTGTCAGTAGGGCAGTGGGCAGTGTCAGTAGGGCAGTGGGCAGTGTCAGTAGGGCAGTGGGCAGTGTCAGTAGGGCAGTGGACAGTGTCAGTAGAGCAGTGGACCGTGTCAGTAGAGCAGTGGACCGTGTCAGTAGAGGCAGTGGACAGTGTCAGTAGAGCAGTAAATGGTGTCAGTAGGGCAGTAAATGGTGTCAGTAGGGCAGTATACAGTGTCAGTAGAGCAGTAAATGGTATCGGTAGGGCAGTGGACAGTGTCAGTAGAGCAGTAAATGGTGTCAGTAGAGCAGTAAATGGTGTCAGTAGAGCAGAGGACGGTGTCAGGGCAGTGGAGCGTGTCAGTAGAGCAGTGGACAGTGTCAGTAGGGCAGTGGACAGTGTCAGTAGAGCAGTGGACAGTGTCATTAGGGCAGTGGACAGTGTCCATAGAGCAGTAAATGGTGTCAGTAGAGCAGTGGACAGTGTCAGTAGAGCAGTAAATGGTGTCGGTAGAACAGTGGGCAGTGTCAGTAGAGCAGTAAATGGTGTCAGTAGGGCAATGTACAGTGTCAGTAGGGCAGTGGACAGTGTCAGAAGAGCAGTAAATGGTGTCAGTAGGGCAGTAAATGCTGTCAGTAGAGCAGTGGACAGTGTCAGTAGGGCAGTGGACGGTGTCAGTAGGGCAGTGGACAGTGTCAGTAGAGCAGTAAATGGTGTCAGTAGGGCAGTGGACAGTGTTAGTAGAGCAGAAAATGGTGTCAGTAGGGCAGTGGACAGTGTCAGTAGAGCAGTAAATGGTGTCAGTAAGGCAGTAAATGGTGTCAGTAGGGCAGTATACAGTGTCAGTAGAGCAGTAAATGGTATCGGTAGGGCAGTGGACAGTGTCAGTAGAGTAGTAGATGGTGTCAGTAGGGCAGTGGACAGTGTCAGTAGAGCAGTAAATGGTGTCAGTAGGGCAGTGTACAGTGTCAGTAGAGCAGTAAATGGTGTCAGTAGGGCAGTGGACAGTGTCAGTAGAGCAGTAAATGGTGTCATAAGGGCAGTGAACAGTGTCAGTAGAGCAGTGGACAGTGTCAGTAGAGCAGTAAATGGTGTCGGTAGAGCAGTGGGCAGTGTCAGTAGAGCAGTAAATGGTGTCAGTAGGGCAATGTACAGTGTCAGTAGGGCAGTGGACAGTGTCAGAAGAGCAGTAAATGGTGTCAGTAGGGTAGAGCAGTAAATGGTGTCAGTAGAGCAGTGGGCAGTGTCAGTAGAGCAGTAAATGGTGTCAGTAGGGCAGTGGACAGTGTCAGTAGAGCAGAAAATGGTGTCAGTAGGGCAGTGGACAGTGTCAGTAGAGCAGTAAATGGTGTCAGTAAGGCAGTAAATGGTGTCAGTAGGGCAGTATACAGTGTCAGTAGAGCAGTAAATGGTATCGGTAGGGCAGTGGACAGTGTCAGTAGAGTAGTAGATGGTGTCAGTAGAGCAGAGGACGGTGTCAGTAGGGCAGTAAATGGTGTCAGTAGAGCAGTGGACAGTGTCAGTAGGGCAGTGGACAGTGTCAGTAGGGCAGTAGACAGTGTCAGTAGAGCAGTGGACAGTGTCAGTAGAGCAGTGGACAGTGTCAGTAGAGCAGTGGACAGTGTCAGTAGAGCAGTGGACAGTGTCAGTAGAGCAGTGGACAGTGTCATTAGGGCAGTGGACAGTGTCAGTAGGGCATTAAATGGTGTCAGTAGAGTAGTGGACAGTGTCAGTAGGGGCTCACCAACAGCAGCCGTGTGAGAGGCTGCCTGGAGGCCTTGCGTCTGGCGGCGGTGTGCGGCGTGGCGCGGCCTGTCCGTAGTCCCCAAGATGGCGCCCGTCTGTTTACAAGTTCTCACAGCGGCCTGCTTCACCGGCGCCACCCCGGGTGCACAGAGGGAGTCCTCGGCGGCAATTTACTACCGCTCGGGAACCTGCCTACAGGCTGCGGCTCACGGCCCTGTGTAGATGAGCTGCGATATGCTTTGAGGCCGGCGGTGACGTGTGGCGCGAGGCGGCCTGCCTATAGGCCCCAAGATGGCGCCCGTCCGTCCTTGCCCCCTCGCGGCGGCCCACAGCACCGATACCACTCCTGGTGCTCAAATGGTCCTGCGTGGTGCTGCCCAGTGGTCGCAGTAGCAGCCCCCTGTAGGATGGGTGTTCGGCCGTGCTTTTGCGGCTCCGGATGGCGGTGGATAGCTCGTCTGCGGCTGGCCACGCCCCCCCATCCTTTCTAATCTATCCCATGTATCCTCTGTATACTCTAGACATGTCCCTGGGCCTCCATCCCTTCTAATCTATCCCATGTATCCTCTGTGTACTCTGGACATGTCTGTAGGTCTCCATCCTTTCTAATCTATCCCGTGCATCCTCTGTGTACTCTGGACATGTCCCTGGGTCTCCATCCTTTCTAATCTATCCCGTGCATCCTCTGTGTACCCTGGACATGTCCCTGGGTCTCCATTAGAGCTGCAACTAACGATTAATTTGTCTGTCGACTAATCTATCGATTATTTTTTCGATTAGTCAGCGACTATCCGATTATTTTTTTTATTTTAATTTTTTAATGAATCTAGTGTTTTTTTTTTTTTGATTTAGCTAATTAATCCTTTGGATAACCTTGAGAGTATTGTATTGCAGAGTTTTGTATTGTATTGCAGAGTATTGTATTGCATTGGCGGGCAGAGTATTGTATTGCATTGGCGGGCAGAGTATTGTATTGCATTGGCGGGCAGAGTATTGTATTGTATTGGCGGGCAGAGTATTGTATTGACGGGCAGAGTATTGTATTGGCGGGCAGAGTATTGGCGGGCAGAGTATTGTATTGGCGGGCAGAGTATTGTACTGTATTGGCGGGCAGAGTATTGTACTGTATTGACTGGCAGAGTATTGGCGGGCAGAGTATTGTACTGTATTGGCTGGCAGAGTATTGGCGGGCAGAGTATTGTACTGTATTGGCTGGCAGAGTATTGGCGGGCAGAGTATTGTATTGGCTGGCAGAGCATTGGCGGGCAGAGTATTGTTTTGCATTGCAGAGTATTGTTTTGCAGCAGAGAATTTTTTTGCATTGCAGAGTATTGCATTGCAGAGGCTGGCAGAGTATCAGCTGGGTATGGAGGGATGGCTTCTTCCATCCAACCTCTCCCCTCCACTGCACAGATCAGTACAGATAGAGGAGAGAGAAACCGGCGGAGCGATCACATTGTAAACGCCTGGGTGTAGAAAGATGGCTGCCGCTTCGGAGCTAGGCCGAAGCCGCGGCCTCTGCTAAGGCCGAGACCGCGGAGCGCTCCGCGGATCGCGGAATGTGCGCTCTGATCACGGATCGGTGACGATCCGTTGCACCCCTGGGGACGGCGGGGGGGACGAGTGGGGGGGGGACGGCGGCACGGAGGGCAGCGCTAGATACCAAGCACTGCCACCACTGTGACGCATCGACGCCCAAAACGCACGTCGACGTATTTTCTTAGTCGACGTAGTCGGCGTGTCGTGGCAGCTCTAGTCTCCATCCCTTCTAATCTATTCCGTGTATCCTCTGTGTACTCTGGACATGTCTCTGTGCCTCCATCATTTCTAATCTAACCCATGTATCCTCTGTGTACTCTGGACATGTCTATGGGCCTCCATCCCTTCTAATCTAACAGGGGGAACTCTGCGAACCCCGATGCAAAGGGCAATGCTGCAGACCCGAATGTAAGTGGGAACTCTGATGTAAATGGAAATGCAGTGGACTCTGATATAAGGTGGTCTCTGGTGACCAGAGCACCCCTTACATCAGAGTTCCTCCTTAGATCATGCACTGTAGCATTTTCCTTTGCCTTGGGGAAGAATCCTGCGGACTCTGATGTAAAGGGGAATGCCGGGAAATGTTATGTGGGGGGGGAACTCTGGTGACCAGAGACCACCTTCCGCAGAGTGAATAAACTGGGGGGGGGGGGTGTTATTGAGATGATGGGAAACCTTTATATCAGTGCCCTCTTGTCACTGACCTCCTCTCCAGTGCAGCGTGCAGGGCTCAGTTAGACGGCTCCAGGTTGGTGGTTCTGCTTTTTATTCTATAGTCTCTTCTCCACAGTCCATACACATCTGACTCCTCGCGTAATCCCAATCCTGGCGGTGCTCTCACTCTTGATTCCTCTCCAGACTCCCCCTAAGAGACTGCAGACACGTTAAAAGACAAGAGATAGTCAGAGATTGCAGATAGGACACAGGAGGTGGCTAGAGGTTACAGACATGGTACAAGAGGTGGTCGAAACATGGGCATAGGATACAGGAGGCAGTCAGTGGATGTGGAAATGGTACAGGTGGTGGTCAGAGTATGCAGACATGTAGGGGGAGCAAACAGAGGGGTTCCCTGTGTAAGTTTTGGAGACGGAGGGATCAGTCATGTAGGGGGATCACACAGTGGGGTGAAGTCCTTATAAGAGCTGTCACAGAAGGGCCCTCACACAGGACACATGGCAGGCAGGGCAGTGAGGTTGGCGCACACGGGGTGATCAGGTTCCTGTTCTTAGGGGAGGTGGGGTCCTGATCCCCAGGTCAGATGGGGTCCCTAGGTGAGATAAAGTCCCCATTCCCAGGGGCGATGGAGTTCCTGTCCCCAGGAGAGAAGGGGATCCCTGTCCCCAAGAGAGAAGGGGGTTCTTGTCCCCAAGAGAGAAGGGGGTCCCTGTCCCCAGGAGAGAAGGGGGGCCCCTGTCCCCAGGAGAGAAGGGGGTTCTTGTCCCCAAGAGAGAAGGGGCCCCTGTCCCCAGGAGAGAAGGAGGGCCCCTGTCCCCAGGAGAGAAGGGGGCCCCTGTCCTCAGGAGAGAAGGGGGCCCCTGTCGTCAGGAGAGAAGGGGCTCCCTGCCCCCAGGAGAGAAGGGGGCCCCTGTCCTCAG
>NW_027507789.1:147849206-147944206 GCF_037356315.1 Lithobates pipiens
CCGAGTCTTTGCCTGGGCGGAGGCCGCCCGGATTCACACTCTGGGCGCCGAGTCTTTGCCTGGGCGGAGGCCACCCGGATTCACACTCTGGGCGCGAGTCTTTGCCTGGGCGGAGGCCGCTTGGACTCTCACTCTGGGTGCTGAGTCTTTCCCTGCGTGGAGGCGGCCCGGACTCTCACTCTGGGCGCCGAGTCATTGCCTGGGCGGAGGCCACCCGGATTCACACTCTGGGCGCAGAGTCTTTGCCTGGGCGGAGGCCGCCTGGATTCACACTCTGGGCGCCGAGTCTTTGCCTGGGCGGAGGCTGCCCGGATTCACACTCTGGGCGCCGAGTCTTTGCCTGGGCGGAGACCACCCGGATTCACACTCTGGGCGCCGAGTCCTTGCCTGGGTGGAGGCCGCCCGGATTCACACTCTGGGCGCCGAGTCTTCGCCTGGGCGGAGGCTGCATGGGCTCACACTCTGGGCGCCGAGTCTTTGCCTGGGCGGAGACCGCCCGGATTCACACTCTGGGCGCCGAGTCTGCCTGGACGGAGGTCGCCCGGATTCACACTCTGGGCGCCGAGTCTTTGCCTGGGCGGAGACCGCCCGGATTCACACTCTGGGCGCCGAGTTTTTGCCTGGGCGGAGGCCACCCGGATTCACACTCTGGGTGCTGAGTCTTTCCCTGCGTGGAGGCGGCCCAGACTCTCACTCTGGGCGCCAAGTCTTTGCCTGGGCGGAGACCGCCCGGATTCACACTCTGGGCGCTGAGTTTTTGCCTGGGCGGAGGCCGCCCGGATTCACACTCTGGGCGCTGAGTCTTTGCCTGGGCGGAGACCGCCCGGATTCACACTCTGGGCGCCATGTGTTTGCCTGGGCGGAGGCCGCCCTGACTCTCATTCTGGGCGCCGAGTCTTTGCCTGGGTGATGGCCGCCCGGACTCTCACTCTGGGCGCCAAATCTTTACCTGGGCGGAGGCCACCCGGATTCACACTCTGGGCGCGAGTCTTTGCCTGGGCGGAGGCCGCCCGGATTCACACTCTGGGCGCCGTGTCTTTGCCTGGGTGGAGGCCGCTTGGACTCTCACTCTGGGTGCTGAGTCTTTCCCTGCGTGGAGGCGGCCCGGACTCTCACTCTGGGCGCAGAGTCTTTGCCTGGGCGGAGACCGCCCGGATTCACACTCTGGGCGCCGAGTTTTTGCCTGGGCGGAGGCCACCCGGATTCACACTCTGGGTGCTGAGTCTTTCCCTGCGTGGAGGCGGCCCGGACTCTCACTCTGGGCGCCAAGTCTTTGCCTGGGCGGAGACCGCCCGGATTCACACTCTGGGCGCTGAGTTTTTTCCTGGGCGGAGGCCGCCCGGATTCACACTCTGGGCGCTGAGTCTTTGCCTGGGCGGAGACCGCCCGGATTCACACTCTGGGCGCCATGTGTTTGCCTGGGCGGAGGCCGCCCTGACTCTCATTCTGGGCGCCGAGTCTTTGCCTGGGTGATGGCCGCCCGGACTCTCACTCTGGGCGCCAAATCTTTACCTGGGCGGAGGCCACCTGGATTCACACTCTGGGCGCGAGTCTTTGCCTGGGCGGAGGCCGCCCGGATTCACACTCTGGGCGCCGTGTCTTTGCCTGGGTGGAGGCCGCTTGGACTCTCACTCTGGGTGCTGAGTCTTTCCCTGCGTGGAGGCGGCCCGGACTCTCACTCTGGGCGCCGAGTCATTGCCTGGGCGGAGGCCACCCGGATTCACACTCTGGGCGCAGAGTCTTTGCCTGGGCGGAGGCCGCCTGGATTCACACTCTGGGCGCCGAGTCTTTGCCTGGGCGGAGGCTGCCCGGATTCACACTCTGGGCGCCGAGTCTTTGCCTGGGCGGAGACCACCCGGATTCACACTCTGGGCGCCGAGTCCTTGCCTGGGTGGAGGCCGCCCGGATTCACACTCTGGGCGCCGAGTCTTCGCCTGGGCGGAGGCTGCATGGGCTCACACTCTGGGCGCCGAGTCTTTGCCTGGGCGGAGACCGCCCGGATTCACACTCTGGGCGCCGAGTCTGCCTGGACGGAGGTCGCCCGGATTCACACTCTGGGCGCCGAGTCTTTGCCTGGGCGGAGACCGCCCGGATTCACACTCTGGGCGCCGAGTTTTTGCCTGGGCGGAGGCCACCCGGATTCACACTCTGGGTGCTGAGTCTTTCCCTGCGTGGAGGCGGCCCAGACTCTCACTCTGGGCGCCAAGTCTTTGCCTGGGCGGAGACCGCCCGGATTCACACTCTGGGCGCTGAGTTTTTGCCTGGGCGGAGGCCGCCCGGATTCACACTCTGGGCGCTGAGTCTTTGCCTGGGCGGAGACCGCCCGGATTCACACTCTGGGCGCCATGTGTTTGCCTGGGCGGAGGCCGCCCTGACTCTCATTCTGGGCGCCGAGTCTTTGCCTGGGTGATGGCCGCCCGGACTCTCACTCTGGGCGCCAAATCTTTACCTGGGCGGAGGCCACCCGGATTCACACTCTGGGCGCGAGTCTTTGCCTGGGCGGAGGCCGCCCGGATTCACACTCTGGGCGCCGTGTCTTTGCCTGGGTGGAGGCCGCTTGGACTCTCACTCTGGGTGCTGAGTCTTTCCCTGCGTGGAGGCGGCCCGGACTCTCACTCTGGGCGCAGAGTCTTTGCCTGGGCGGAGACCGCCCGGATTCACACTCTGGGCGCCGAGTTTTTGCCTGGGCGGAGGCCACCCGGATTCACACTCTGGGTGCTGAGTCTTTCCCTGCGTGGAGGCGGCCCGGACTCTCACTCTGGGCGCCAAGTCTTTGCCTGGGCGGAGACCGCCCGGATTCACACTCTGGGCGCTGAGTTTTTGCCTGGGCGGAGGCCGCCCGGATTCACACTCTGGGCGCTGAGTCTTTGCCTGGGCGGAGACCGCCCGGATTCACACTCTGGGCGCCATGTGTTTGCCTGGGCGGAGGCCGCCCTGACTCTCATTCTGGGCGCCGAGTCTTTGCCTGGGTGATGGCCGCCCGGACTCTCACTCTGGGCGCCAAATCTTTACCTGGGCGGAGGCCACCTGGATTCACACTCTGGGCGCGAGTCTTTGCCTGGGCGGAGGCCGCCCGGATTCACACTCTGGGCGCCGTGTCTTTGCCTGGGTGGAGGCCGCTTGGACTCTCACTCTGGGTGCTGAGTCTTTCCCTGCGTGGAGGCGGCCCGGACTCTCACTCTGGGCGCAGAGTCTTTGCCTGGGCGGAGGCCGCCCGGATTCACACTCTGGGCGCTGAGTCTTTGCCTGGGCGGAGGCCGCCCAGATTCACTCTGGTTGCCGAGCTTTTGCCTGGGCGGAGGCCGCCCGGATTTACACTCTGGGCACCGAGTCTTTGCCTGGGCAGAGGCTGCCCGGATTCACACTCTGGGCGCGAGTCTTTGCCTGGGCGGAGGCCGCCCGGATTCACTCTGGTTGCCGAGCTTTTGCCTGGGTGGAGGCCGCCCGGATTCACACTCTGGGCGCCGAGTCTTTGCCTGGGCGGAGGCCGCCCGGATTCACACTCTGGGTGCCGAGTCTTTGCCTAGGCGGAGGCCGCCCATATTCACACTCTGGGCGCCGAGTCTTTGCCTGGGCAGAGGCCGCCCGGATTCACACTCTGGGCGCCATGTGTTTGCCTGGGCGGAGACCGCCCGGATTCACACTCTGGGCGCCGAGTCTTTGCCTGGGCAGAGACCGCCCGGATTCACACTCTGGGCGCCGAGTCTTTGCCTGGGCGGAGGCCGCCCAGATTCACACTCTGGGCACCGAGTCTTTGCCTGGGCGGAGGCCGCCCATATTAACACTCTAGGCGCCGAGTCTTTGCCTGGGCGGAGGCCGCCCGGACTCTCACTCTGGGCGCCGAGTCTTTGCCTGGGCAGAGGCCGCCCGGATTCACACTCTGGGCGCAGAGTCTTTGCCTGGGCGGAGACCGCCCGGATTCACACTGGGGGCGCCGAGTCTTTGCCTGGGCGGAGACCGCCCGGATTCACACTCTGGGCGCCGAGTCTTTGCCTGGGCGGAGGCCGCCCAGATTCACACTCTGGGCACCGAGTCTTTGCCTAGGCGAAGGCCGCCCGGACTCTCACTCTGGGCACCGAGTCTTTGCCTGGGCAGAGGCCGCCCGGATTCACACTCTGGGCGCAAAGTCTTTACCTGGGCGGAGACCGCCCGGATTCACACTCTGGGCGCCGAGTCTTTGCCTGGGCGGAGACCGCCCGGATTCACACTCTGGGCGCTGAGTCTTTGCCTGGGCGGAGGCCGCCCGGATTCACACTCTGGGCGCTGAGTCTTTGCCTGGGCGGAGGCCGCCCAGATTCACTCTGGTTGCCGAGCTTTTGCCTGGGCGGAGGCCGCCCGGATTTACACTCTGGGCGCCGAGTCTTTGCCTGGGCAGAGGCCGCCCGGATTCACACTCTGGGCGCGAGTCTTTGCCTGGGCGGAGGCCGCCCGGATTCACTCTGGTTGCCGAGCTTTTGCCTGGGTGGAGGCCGTCCGGATTCACACTCTGGGCGCCGAGTGTTTGCCTGGGCGGAGGCCGCCCGGATTCACACTCTGGGTGCCGAGTCTTTGCCTAGGCGGAGGCCGCCCATATTCACACTCTGGGCGCCGAGTCTTTGCCTGGGCAGAGGCCGCCCGGATTCACACTCTGGGCGCCGAGTCCTTGCCTGGGCGGAGGCCGCCCAGATTCACACTCTGGGCACCGAGTCTTTGCCTGGGCGGAGGCCGCCCGGATTAACACTCTGGGCGCCGAGTCTTTGCCTGGGCGAAGGCCGCCCGGACTCTCACTGTGGGCGCCGAGTCTGTGCCTGGGCGGGGGCCGCCCGGATTCACACTCTGGGCGCCGAGTCTTTGCCTGGGCGGAGGCCGCTCAGATTCACACTCTGGGCGCCGAGTCTTTGCCTGGGCGGAGGCCGCTCAGATTCACACTCTGGGCGCCGAGTCTTTGCCTGGGCAGAGGCCGCCCGGATTCACACTCTGGGCGCCAAGTCTTTGCCTAGGCGGAGGCCGCCCATATTCACACTCTGGGCGCTGAGTCTTTGCCTGGGCGGAGGCCGCCCGGATTAACACTCTGGGCGCTGAGTCTTTGCCTGGGCGAAGGCCGCCCGGACTCTAACTGTGGGTGCCGAGTCTTTGCCTGGGCAGAGGCCGCCCAGATTCACACTGTGGGCGCTAAGTCTTTGCCTGGGCGGAGGCCGCTTGGACTCTCACTCTGGGTGCAGAGTCTTTCCCTGCGCGGAGGCGGCCCGGACACTCTTTCTGGGTGCCGAGTCTTTGCCTGGGCGGAGACCACCCGGATTCACACTCTGGGAGCCGAGTCTTTGCCTGGTGCGAAGGCCGCCCGGATTCACCCTCTGGGCGCCGAGTCTTTGCCTGGGCAGAGGCCGCCCAGATTCACACTCTGGGCGCTGAGTCTTTGCCTGGGCGGAGGCCGCTTGGACTCTCACTCTGGGTGCAGAGTTTTTCCCTGCGCGGAGGCGGCCCGGACTCTCACTCTGGGTGCCGAGTCTTTGCCTGGGCGGAGACCGCCCGGATTCACACTCTGGGCGCCGAGTCTGCCTGGGCGGAGGTCGCCCGGATTCACACTCTGGGCGCCGAGTCTTTGCCTGGGCGGAGACCGCCCGGATTCACACGCTGGGTGCTGAGTCTTTCCCTGCGTGGAGGCGGCCCGGACTCTCACTCTGGGCGCCAAGTCTTTGCCTGGGCGGAGACCACCCGGATTCACACTCTGGGCGCCGAGTCTTTGCCTGGGTGGAGGCCGCCCGGATTCAAACTCTGGGCGTCGAGTCTTTGCCTGGGCGGAGGCCGCCCAGATTAACACTCTGGGCGCCGAGTCTTTGCCTGGGCGAAGGCCGCCCAGACTCTCACTCTGGGCGCCGAGTCTTTACCTGGGCGGAGGCCGCCCGGATTCACACTCTGGGCGCCGAGTCTTTGCCTGGGCGGAGGCCACCCGGATTCACACTCTGGGTGCGAGTCTTTGCCTGGGCGGAGGCCGTTCGGATTCACACTCTGGGCGCCGTGTCTTTGCCTGGGCGGAGGCCGCCCGGATTCACTCTGGTTGCTGAGCTTTTGCCTGGGGGGAGGCCGCCCGGATTCACACTCTGGGCGCCGAGTCTTTGCCTGGACAGAGGCCGCCCGGATTCACACTCTGGGTGCCGAGTCTTTGCCTGGGCAGAGGCCGCCCGGACTCTCACTGCTGGCGCCGAGTCTGTGCCTGGGCGGGGGCCGCCCGGATTCACACACTGGGCGCCGAGTCTTTGCCTGGGCGGAGGCCGCTCAGATTCACACTCTGGGCGCCGAGTCTTTGCCTGGGCAGAGGCCGCCCGGATTCACACTCTGGGCGCCGAGTCTTTGCCTAGGCGGAGGCCGCCCATATTCACACTCTAGGCGCTGAGTCTTTTCCTGGGCGGAGGCCGCTTGGACTCTCACTCTGGGTGCAGAGTCTTTCCCTGCGCGGAGGCGGCCCGGACACTCTTTCTGGGTGCCGAGTCTTTGCCTGGGCGGAACCGCCCGGATTCACACTCTGGGCGCCAAGTCTTTGCCTGGGCGGAGGCCGCCCGGACTCTCACTGTGGGCGCCGAGTCTTTGCCTGGGCGGAAGCCGCCCGGATTCACAGTCTGGGCGCCGAGTCTTTGCCTGGGCAGAGCCCGCCCAGATTCACACTCTGGGCGCAGAGTCTTTGCCTGGGCGGAGGCCCCTTGGACTCTCACTCTGGGTGCAGAGTCTTTCCCTGCGCGGAGGCGGCCCGGACTCTCACTCTGGGCGCCGAGTCTTTGCCTGGGCGGAGACCGCCCGGATTCACACTCTGGGCGCCGAGTCTTTGCCTGGGCGGAGGTCGCCCGGATTCACACTCTGGGCGCCGAGTTTTTGCCTGGGTGGAGGCCACCCGGATTCACACTCTGGGTGCTGAGTCTTTCCCTGCGTGGAGGCGGCCCGGAATCTCACTCTGGGCGCCAAGTCTTTGCCTGGGCGGAGACCGCCCGGATTCACACTCTGGGCGTCGAGTCTTTGCCTGGGCGGAGGCCGCCCAGATTCACACTCTGGGCACCGAGTCTTTGCCTAGGCGAAGGCCGCCCGGACTCTCACTCTGGGCACCGAGTCTTTGCCTGGGCGGAGGCCGCCCGGATTCACACTCTGGGCGCAGAGTCTTTGCCTGGGCGGAGGCCGCCCGGATTCACACTCTGGGCGTCGAGTTTTTGCCTGGGCGGAGACCGCCCGGATTCACAGTCTGGGCGCCGAGTCTTTGCCTGGGCGGAGGCCGCCCAGATTCACACTCTGGGCACCGAGTCTTTGCCTAGGCGAAGGCCGCCCGGACTCTCACTCTGGGCACCGAGTCTTTGCCTGGGCGGAGGCCGCCCGGATTCACACTCTGGGCGCAGAGTCTTTGCCTGGGCGGAGACCGCCCGGATTCACACTCTGGGCGCTGAGTCTTTGCCTGGGCGGAGGCCGCCCGGATTCACACTCTGGGCGCCGAGTGGTTGCCTGGGCGGAGGCCGCCCGGATTCACACTCTGGGCGCCGAGTCTTTGCCTGGGCGGAGGCCGTCCGGATTCACACTCTGGGCGCAGAGTCTTTGCTGTGCGAAGGCCGCCCATATTCACACTCTGGGCGCCGGGTCTTTGCCTGGGCAGAGGCCGCCCGGATTTACACTCTGGGCGCCGAGTCTTTGCCTAGGCGGAGGCCGCCCATATTCACACTCTGGGTGCCGAGTCCTTGCCTGGGTGGAGGCCGCCCGGACCCCGGGCGCCGAGTCTTTGCCTGGGCGGAGGCTGTACGGGCTCACACTCTGGGCGCCGAGTCTTTGCCTGGGCGGAGGGCGCCCAGATTAACACTCTGGGCACCGAGTGTTTGCCTGGGCGGAGGCCGCCCAGATTAACACTCTGGGTGCCGAGTCTTTGCCTGGGCGGAGGCCGCCTGGACTCTCACTGTGGACGCCGAGTCTTTGCCTGGGCGGAGACCGCCCGGATTCACACTCTGGGCGCCGAGTCTTTGCCTGGGCGGAGGCCGCCCGGATTCACACTCTGGGCGCCGAGTCTTTGCCTGGGCGGAGGCCGCCCGGATTCACACTCTGGGCGCCGAGTCTGTGCCTGGGCGGAGGCCGCCCGGATTCACACTCTGGGCGCCGAGTCTTTGCCTGGGCGGAGGCCGCCTGGACTCTCACTGTGGACGCCGAGTCTTTGCCTGGGCGGAGACCGCCCGGATTCACACTCTGGGCGCCGAGTCTTTGCCTGGGCGGAGGCCGCCCGGATTCACACTCTGGGCGCCGTGTCTTTGCCTGGGCGGAGGCCGCCCGGATTCACACTCTGGGCGCCGAGTCTTTGCCTGGGCGGAGACCGCCCGGATTCACACTCTGGGCGCCGAGTCTTTGCCTGGGCGGAGACCGCCCGGATTCACACTCTGGGCGCCGAGTCTTTGCCTGGGCGGAGGCCGCCCGAATTCACACTCTGGGCGCCGAGTCTTTGCCTGGGCGGAGGCCGCCCGAATTCACACTCTGGGCGCCGAGTCTTTGCATGGGCGGAGGCCGCCCGGATTCACACTCTGGGCGCCGAGTCTTTGCCTGGGCGGAGGCCGCCCGGATTCACACTCTGGGCGCCGAGTCTTTGCCTGGGCGGAGGCCGCCCGGATTCACACTCTGGGCGCCGAGTCTTTGCCTGGGCGGAGGCCGTCCGGATTCACACTCTGGGCGCAGAGTCTTTGCTGTGCGCAGGCCGCCCATATTCACACTCTGGGCGCCGGGTCTTTGCCTGGGCAGAGGCCGCCCGGATTTACACTCTGGGCGCCGAGTCTTTGCCTAGGCGGAGGCCGCCCGGATTTACACTCTGGGCGCCGAGTTTTTGCCTGGGCGGAGGCCGCACGGATTCACACTCTGGGCGCCGAGTCTTTGCCTGGGCGGAGGCCGTCCGGATTCACACTCTGGGCGCAGAGTCTTTGCTGTGCGAAGGCCGCCCATATTCACACTCTGGGCGCCGGGTCTTTGCCTGGGCAGAGGCCGCCCGGATTTACACTCTGGGCGCCGAGTCTTTGCCTAGGCGGAGGCCGCCCATATTCACACTCTGGGTGCCGAGTCCTTGCCTGGGTGGAGGCCGCCCGGACCCCGGGCGCCGAGTCTTTGCCTGGGCGGAGGCTGTACGGGCTCACACTCTGGGCGCCGAGTCTTTGCCTGGGCGGAGGGCGCCCAGATTAACACTCTGGGCACCGAGTGTTTGCCTGGGCGGAGGCCGCCCAGATTAACACTCTGGGTGCCGAGTCTTTGCCTGGGCGGAGGCCGCCTGGACTCTCACTGTGGACGCCGAGTCTTTGCCTGGGCGGAGACCGCCCGGATTCACACTCTGGGCGCCGAGTCTTTGCCTGGGCGGAGGCCGCCCGGATTCACACTCTGGGTGCCGAGTCTGTGCCTAGGCGGAGGCCGCCCATATTCACACTCTGGGCGCCGAGTCTTTGCCTGGGCAGGGGCTGCCCGGATTTACACTCTGGGCGCCGAGTGTTTGCCTAGGCGGAGGCCGCCCGGACTCTCACTCTGGGCGCCGAGTCTTTGCCTGGGCGGAGGCCGCCCATATTCACACTCTGGGCGCCGAGTCTTTGCCTGGGCGGAGGCCGCCCGGATTCACACTCTGGGCGCCGAGTCTTTGCCTGGGCGGAGGCCGCCTGGATTCACACTCTGGGCGCCGAGTGTTTGCCTGGGCGGAGGCCGTCCGGATTCACACTCTGGGCGCAGAGTCTTTGCCTGGGCGGAGACCGCCCGGATTCACACTCTGGGCGCCGAGTCTTTGCCTGGACGGAGAGCGCCCGGATTCACACTCTGGGCGCCGAGTCTTTGCATGGGCGGAGGCCGCCCGGATTCATACTCTGGGCGCCGAGTCTTTGCCTGGACGGAGACCGCCCGGATTCACACTCTGGGCACCGAGTCTTTGCCTGGGCGGAGGCCGCCCGGATTCATACTCTGGGCGCCGAGTCTTTGCCTGGACGGAGACCGCCCGGATTCACACTCTGGGCGCCGAGTCCTTGCCTGGGTGAAGGCTGCCCGGACCCCGGGCGCCGAGTCTTTGCCTGGGTGGAGGCTGCACGGGCTCACACTCTGGGCGCAGAGTCTTTGCCTGGGCGGAGACCGCCCGGATTCACACTCTGGGCGCTGAGTCTTTGCCTGGGCGGAGGCCGCCCGGATTCACTCTGGGTGCCGAGTCTTTGCCTGGGCGGAGGCCGCCCATATTCACACTCTGGGCGCTGAGTCTTTGCCTGGGCGGAGGCCGCCCAGATTCACTCTGGGTGCCGAGTCTTTGCCTGGGCGGAGGCCGCTCGGACTCTCACTCTGGGTGCTGAGTCTTTCCCTGCGCGGAGGCGGCCCGGACTCTCACTCTGGGCGCCGAGTCTTTGCCTGGGCGGAGACCGCCTGGATTAACACTCTGGGCGCCGAGTCTTTTTCCTGGGCGGAGACCTCCCGGATTCACACTCTGGGCGCCGAGTCTTTTTCCTGGGCGGAGACCGCCCGGATTCACACTCTGGGCGCCGAGTCTTTGCATGGGCGGAGGCCGCCCGGATTCACACTCTGGGCGCCGAGTCTTTGCCTGGACGGAGACCGCCCGGATTCACACTCTGGGCGCCGAGTCCTTGCCTGGGTGAAGGCTGCCCGGACCCCGGGCGCCGAGTCTTTGCCTGGGTGGAGGCTGCACGGGCTCACACTCTGGGTGCCGAGTCTTTGCCTGGGCGGAGGCCGCCCGAATTCAAACTCTGGGCGCCGAGTCTTTGCTGTGCAAAGGCCGCCCATATTCACACTCATGGCGCCGAGTCTTTGCCTGGGCAGAGGCCGCCCGGATTTACACTCTGGGCGCCGAGTCTTTGCCTAGGCGGAGGCCGTCCATATTCACACTCTGGGTGCCGAGTCGTTGCCTGGGTGGAGGCCGCCCGGACCCCGGGCGCCGAGTCGTTGCCTGGGCGGAGGCTGTACGGGCTCACACTCTAGGCGCCGAGTCTTTGCCTAGACGGAGACCACCCGGATTCACACTCTGGGCGCCGAGTCCTTGCCTGGGTGGAGGCTGCCCGGACCCCGGGCACCGAGTCTTTGCCTAGACGGAGACCACCTGGATTCACACTCTGGGTGCCGAGTCTGTGCCTGGGCGGAGGCCGCCCGGATTCACACTCTGGGCGCCGAGTCTTTGCCTGGGCGGAGGCCGCCCGGATTCACACTCTGGGCGCCGAGTCTTTGCCTGGGCGGAGGCCGCCCGGATTCACACTCTGGGCACCGAGTCCTTGCCTGGGCGGAGGCCGCCCGGATTCACACTCTGGGCGCCGAGTGTTTGCCTGGGCGGAGGCCGCCCGGATTTACACTCTGGGCGCCGAGTCTTTGCCTAGGCGGAGGCCGCCCATATTCACACTCTGGGTGCCGAGTCCTTGCCTGGGTGGAGGCCGCCCGGACCCCGGGCGCCGAGTCTTTGCCTGGGCAGGGGCTGTACGGGCTCACACTCTGGGAGCCGAGTCTTTGCCTGGACGGAGACCGGCCGGATTCACACTCTGGGCGCCGAGTCCTTGCCTGGGTGGAGGCTGCCCGGACCCCGGGCGCCGAGTCTTTGCCTGGGTGGAGGCTGCACGGGCTCAAACTCTGGGCGCCGAGTCTTTGCCTGGGCGGAGGCCGCCCGGATTCACACTCTGGGTGCCGAGTCTTTGCCTAGGCGGAGGCCGCCCATATTCACACACTGGGCGCCGAGTCTTTGCCTGGGCAGAGGCCGCCCGGATTTACACTCTGGGTGCCGAGTCTTTGCCTGGGCGGAGGCCGCCCGGATTCACACTCTGGGCACCGAGTCTTTGCCTGGGCGGAGGTCGCCCGGATTTACACTCTGGGCGCCGAGTCTTTGCCTAGGCGGAGGCCGCCCATATTCACACTCTGGGTGCCGAGTCCTTGCCTGGGTTTAGGCCGCCGGGACCCCGGGCGCCGAGTCTTTGCCTGGGCGGAGGCTGCCCGGATTCACACTCTGGGTGCCGAGTCTTTGCCTGGGCAGAGGCCGCCCATATTCACACTCTGGGTGCCGAGTCCTTGCCTGGGTGGAGGCTGTACGGGCTCACACTCTGGGCGCCGAGTCTTTGCCTGGACGGAGACCGGCCGGATTCACACTCTGGGCGCCGAGTCCTTGCCTGGTTGGAGGCTGCCCGGGCCCCGGGTGCCGAGTCTTTGCCTGGGTGGAGGCTGCACGGGCTCAAACTCTGGGCGCCGAGCCTTTGCCTGGGCGGAGGCCGCCCGGATTCACACTCTGGGTGCCGAGTCTTTGCCTAGGCGGAGGCCGCCCATATTCACACTCTGGGCGCCGAGTCTTTGCCTGGGCAGAGGCCGCCCGGATTTACACTCTGGGCGCCGAGTCTTTGCCTGGGCGGAGGCCGCCTGGACTCTCACTCTGGGCGCCAAGTCTTTGCCTGGGCGGAGGCCGCCCGGATTCACACTCTGGGCGCCGAGCCTTTGCCTGGGCGGAGGCCGCCCGTATTCACACTCTGGGCGCCGAGTCTTTGCCTGGGCGGAGGCCGCCCAGATTAACACTCTAGGCGCCGAATCTTTGCCTGGGCGGATTCACTCTGGGTGCCGAGTCTTTGCCTGGGCGTAGGCTGCTCGGACTCTCACTCTGGGCGCCGAGTGTTTGCCTGGTCGGAGACCGCTCGGACTCTCACTCTGGGCGCCGAGTCTTTGCCTGGGCGGAGACCGCCCGGATTCACACTCTGGGCGCCGAGTCTTTGCCTGGGGAGAGGCCGCCCGGATTTACACTCTGGGCGCCGAGTCTTTGCCTAGGCGGAGGCCGCCCATATTCACACTCTGGGCGCCGAGCCTTTGCCTGGGCGGAGGCCGCCCGTATTCACACTCTGGGCGCCGAGTCTTTGCCTGGGCGGAGGCCGCCCAGATTAACACTCTAGGCGCCGAATCTTTGCCTGGGCGGATTCACTCTGGGTGCCGAGTCTTTGCCTGGGCGGAGGCTGCTCGGACTCTCACTCTGGGCGCCGAGTGTTTGCCTGGTCGGAGACCGCTCGGACTCTCACTCTGGGCGCCGAGTCTTTGCCTGGGCGGAGACCGCCCGGATTCACACTCTGGGCGCCGAGTCTTTGCCTGGGGAGAGGCCGCCCGGATTTACACTCTGGGCTTCGAGTCTTTGCCTAGGCGGAGGCCGCCCATATTCACACTCTGGGTGCCGAGTCCTTGCCTGGGTGGAGGCCGCCCGGACCCCGGGCGCCGAGTCTTTGCCTGGGCGGAGGCTGTACGGGCTCACACTCTGGGCGCCGAGTCTTTGCCTGGACGGAAACCGCCCGGATTCACACTCTGGGCGCCGAGTCTTTGCCTGGGCGGAGGCCGCCCGGATTCACACTCTGGGCGCCGAGTCTTTGCCTGGGCGGTGGCCGCCCGGATTCACACTCTGGGCGCCGAGTCTTCGCCTGGGCGGAGGCTGCATGGGCTCACACTCTGGGCGCCGAGTCTTTGCCTGGGCGGAGACCGCCCGGATTCACACTCTGGGCGCCGAGTCTGCCTGGGCGGAGGTCGCCCGGATTCACACTCTGGGCGCCGAGTCTTTGCCTGGGCGGAGACCGCCCGGATTCACACTCTGGGCGCCGAGTTTTTGCCTGGGCGGAGGCCACCCGGATTCACACTCTGGGTGCTGAGTCTTTCCCTGCGTGGAGGCGGCCCGGACTCTTACTCTGGGCGCCAAGTCTTTGCCTGGGCGGAGACCGCCCGGATTCACACTCTGGGCGCCGAGTCTGCCTGGGCGGAGGTCGCCCGGATTCACACTCTGGGCGCCGAGTCTTTGCCTGGGCGGAGACCGCCCGGATTCACACTCTGGGCGCCGAGTTTTTGCCTGGGCGGAGGCCACCCGGATTCACACTCTGGGTGCTGAGTCTTTCCCTGCGTGGAGGCGGCCCGGACTCTCACTCTGGGCGCCAAGTCTTTGCCTGGGCGGAGACCGCCCGGATTCACACTCTGGGCGCTGAGTTTTTGCCTGGGCGGAGGCCGCCCGGATTCACACTCTGGGCGCTGAGTCTTTGCCTGGGCGGAGACCGCCCGGATTCACACTCTGGGCGCCATGTGTTTGCCTGGGCGGAGGCCGCCCTGACTCTCATTCTGGGCGCCGAGTCTTTGCCTGGGTGATGGCCGCCCGGACTCTCACTCTGGGCGCCAAATCTTTACCTGGGCGGAGGCCACCCGGATTCACACTCTGGGCGCGAGTCTTTGCCTGGGCGGAGGCCGCCCGGATTCACACTCTGGGCGCCGTGTCTTTGCCTGGGTGGAGGCCGCTTGGACTCTCACTCTGGGTGCTGAGTCTTTCCCTGCGTGGAGGCGGCCCGGACTCTCACTCTGGGCGCAGAGTCTTTGCCTGGGCGGAGGCCGCCCGGATTCACACTCTGGGCGCTGAGTCTTTGCCTGGGCGGAGGCCGCCCAGATTCACTCTGGTTGCCGAGCTTTTGCCTGGGCGGAGGCCGCCCGGATTTACACTCTGGGCGCCGAGTCTTTGCCTGGGCAGAGGCCGCCCGGATTCACACTCTGGGCGCGAGTCTTTGCCTGGGCGGAGGCCGCCCGGATTCACTCTGGTTGCCGAGCTTTTGCCTGGGTGGAGGCCGCCCGGATTCACACTCTGGGCGCCGAGTCTTTGCCTGGGCGGAGGCCGCCCGGATTCACACTCTGGGTGCCGAGTCTTTGCCTAGGCGGAGGCCGCCCATATTCACACTCTGGGTGCCGAGTCTTTGCCTGGGCAGAGGCCGCCCGGATTCACACTCTGGGCGCCGAGTCCTTGCCTGGGCGGAGGCCGCCCAGATTCACACTCTGGGCACCGAGTCTTTGCCTGGGCGGAGGCCGCCCGGATTAACACTCTGGGCGCCGAGTCTTTGCCTGGGCGAAGGCCGCCCGGACTCTCACTGTGGGCGCCGAGTCTGTGCCTGGGCGGGGGCCGCCCGGATTCACACTCTGGGCGCCGAGTCTTTGCCTGGGCGGAGGCCGCTCAGATTCACACTCTGGGCGCCGAGTCTTTGCCTGGGCAGAGGCCGCCCGGATTCACACTCTGGGCGCCAAGTCTTTGCCTAGGCGGAGTCCGCCCATATTCACACTCTGGGCGCTGAGTCTTTGCCTAGGCGGAGGCCGCCCATATTCACACTCTGGGCGCTGAGTCTTTGCCTGGGCGGAGGCCGCCCGGATTAACACTCTGGGCGCTGAGTCTTTGCCTGGGCGAAGGCCGCCCGGACTCTAACTGTGGGTGCCGAGTCTTTGCCTGGGTAGAGGCCGCCCAGATTCACACTGTGGGCGCTAAGTCTTTGCCTGGGCGGAGGCCGCTTGGACTCTCACTCTGGGTGCAGAGTCTTTCCCTGCGCGGAGGCGGCCCGGACACTCTTTCTGGGTGCCGAGTCTTTGCCTGGGCGGAGACCTCCCGGATTCACACTCTGGGAGCCGAGTCTTTGCCTGGTGCGAAGGCCGCCCGGATTCACCCTCTGGGCGCCGAGTCTTTGCCTGGGCAGAGGCCGCCCAGATTCACACTCTGGGCGCTGAGTCTTTGCCTGGGCGGAGGCCGCTTGGACTCTCACTCTGGGTGCAGAGTTTTTCTCTGCGCGGAGGCGGCCCGGACTCTCACTCTGGGTGCCGAGTCTTTGCCTGGGCGGAGACCGCCCGGATTCACACTCTGGGCGCCGAGTGCCTGGGCGGAGGTCGCCCGGATTCACACTCTGGGCGCCGAGTCTTTGCCTGGGCGGAGACCGCCCGGATTCACACTCTGGGTGCTGAGTCTTTCCCTGCATGGAAGCGGCCCAGACTCTCACTCTGGGCGCCAAGTCTTTGCCTGGGCGGAGACCACCCTCATTCACACTCTGGGCGCCGAGTCTTTGCCTGGGTGGAGGCCGCCCGGATTCAGACTCTGGGCGTCGAGTCTTTGCCTGGGCGGAGGCCGCCCAGATTAACACTCTGGGCGCCGAGTCTTTGCCTGGGCGAAGGCCGCCCAGACTCTCACTCTGGGCGCCGAGTCTTTACCTGGGCGGAGGCCGCCCGGATTCACACTCTGGGCGCCGAGTCTTTGCCTGGGCGGAGGCCACCCGGATTCACACTCTGGGTGCGAGTCTTTGCCTGGGCGGAGGCCGTTCGGATTCACACTCTGGGCGCCGTGTCTTTGCCTGGGCGGAGGCTGCTTGGACTCTCACTCTGGGTGCTGAGTCTTTCCCTGCGTGGAGGCGGCCCGGACTCTCACTCTGGGCGCCGAGTCTTTGCCTGGGCGGAGGCCACCCGGATTCACACTCTGGGCGCAGAGTCTTTGCCTGGGCGGAGGCCGCCCGGATTCACACTCTGGGCGCCGAGTCTTTGCCTGGGCGGAAACCGCCCGGATTCACACTCTGGGCGCCGAGTCTTTGCCTGGGCGGAGGCCGCCCGGATTCACACTCTGGGCGCCGAGTCTTTGCCTGGGCGGAGGCCGCCCGGATTCACACTCTGGGCGCCGAGTCTTTGCCTGGGCGGTGGCCGCCCGGATTCACACTCTGGGCGCCGAGTCTTCGCCTGGGCGGAGGCTGCATGGGCTCACACTCTGGGCGCCGAGTGAAACCTGGGCGGAGACCGCCCGGATTCACACTCTGGGCGCCGAGTCTGCCTGGGCGGAGGTCGCCCGGATTCACACTCTGGGCGCCGAGTCTTTGCCTGGGCGGAGACCGCCCGGATTCACACTCTGGGCGCCGAGTCTTTGCCTGGGCGGAGGCCACCCGGATTCACACTCTGGGTGCTGAGTCTTTCCCTGCGTGGAGGCGGCCCGGACTCTTACTCTGGGCGCCAAGTCTTTGCCTGGGCGGAGGCCGCCTGGATTAACACTCTGGGCGCCGAATCTTTGCCTGGGCGGAGGCCGCCCGGATTCACACTCTGGGCGCCGAGTCTTCGCCTGGGCGGAGGCTGCACGGGCTCACACTCTGGGCGCGAGTCTTTGGCTGGGCGGAGGCCGCCCAGATTCACTCTGGTTGCCGAGCTTTTGCCTGGGCGGAGGCCGCCCGGATTTACACTCTGGGCGCGAGTCTTTGCCTGGGCGGAGGCCGCCCGGATTCACTCTGGTTGCCGAGCTTTTGCCTGGGTGGAGGCCGCCCGGATTCACACTCTGGGCGCCGAGTCTTTGCCTGGGCAGAGGCCGCCCGGATTCACACTCTGGGCGCCGAGTCTGCCTGGGCGGAGGTCGCCCGGATTCACACTCTGGGCGCCGAGTCTTTGCCTGGGCGGAGACCGCCCGGATTCACACTCTGGGCGCCGAGTTTTTGCCTGGGCGGAGGCCACCCGGATTCACACTCTGGGTGCTGAGTCTTTCCCTGCGTGGAGGCGGCCCGGACTCTTACTCTGGGCGCCAAGTCTTTGCCTGGGCGGGGGCCGCCCGGATTCACACTCTGGGCGTCGAGTCTTTGCCTGGGCGGAGGCCGCCCAGATTAACACTCTGGGCGCCGAGTCTTTGCCTGGGCGGAGGCCGCCCGGATTCACACTCTGGGCGCCGAGTCGTCGCCTGGGCGGAGGCTGCACGGGCTCACACTCTGGGCGCGAGTCTTTGGCTGGGCGGAGGCCGCCCAGATTCACTCTGGTTGCCGAGCTTTTGCCTGGGCGGAGGCCGCCCGGATTTACACTCTTGGCGCGAGTCTTTGCCTGGGCGGAGGCCGCCCGGATTCACTCTGGTTGCCGAGCTTTTGCCTGGGTGGAGGCCGCCCGGATTCACATTCTGGGCACGAAGTCTTTGCCTGGGCGGAGGCCGCCCGGATTCACACTCTGGGCGCCGAGTCTTTGCCTGGGCGGAGGCCGTTCAGATTCACACTCTGGGCGCCGAGTCTTTGCCTGGGCGGAGGCCGTTCAGATTCACACTCTGGGCGCCGAGTCTTTGCCTAGGCGGAGGCCGCCCGGATTAACACTCTGGGCGCTGAGTCTTTGCCTGGGCGAAGGCCGCCCGGACTCTCACTGTGGGTGCCGAGTCTTTGCCTGGGCAGAGGCCGCCCAGATTCACATTCTGGGTGCTGAGTCTTTGCCTGGGCGGAGGCCGCTTGGACTCTCACTCTGGGTGCAGAGTCTTTCCCTGCGCGGAGGTGGCCCGGCCTCTCACTCTGGGCGCCGAGTCTTTGCCTGGGCGGAGACCGCCTGGATTCACACTCTGGGCACGGAGTCTTTGCCTGGGCGGAGGCCGCCCGGATTCACACTCTGGGCGCCGAGTCTTTGCCTGGGCGGAGACCGCCTGGATTCACACTCTGGGCGCCGAGTCTTTGCCTGGGCGGAGACCGCCCGGATTCACACTCTGGGCGCGAGTCTTTGCCTGGGCGGAGGCCGCCCGGATTCACTCTGGTTGCCGAGCTTTTGCCTGGGGGGAGGCCGCCCGGATTCACACTCTGGGCGCCGAGTCTTTGCCTGGACAGAGGCCGCCCGGATTCACACTCTGGGTGCCGAGTCTTTGCCTGGGCAGAGGCCGCCCGGACTCTCACTGCTGGCGCCGAGTCTGTGCCTGGGCGGGGGCCGCCCGGATTCACACTCTGGGCGCCGAGTCTTTGCCTAGGCGAAGGCCGCCCGGACTCTCACTCTGGGCACCGAGTCTTTGCCTGGGCGGAGGCCGCCCGGATTCACACTCTGGGCGCAGAGTCTTTGCCTGGGCGGAGACCGCCCGGATTCACACTCTGGGCGCTGAGTCTTTGCCTGGGCGGAGGCCGCCCGGATTCACTCTGGGTGCCGAGTCTTTGCCTGGGCGGAGGCCACTCGGACTCTCACTATGGGTGCTGAGTCTTTCCCTGCGCGGAGGCGGCCCGGACTCTCACTCTGGGCGCCGAGTCTTTGCCTGGGCGGAGACCGCCCGGATTCACACTCTGGGCGCCGAGTCTTTGCTGTGCGAAGGCCGCCCATATTCACACTCTGGGCGCCGAGTCTTTGCCTGGGCGGAGACCGCCCGGATTCACACTCTGGGTGCTGAGTCTTTCCCTGCGTGGAGGCGGCCCGGACTCTCACTCTGGGCGCCAAGTCTTTGCCTGGGCGGAGACCACCCGGATTCACACTCTGGGCGCCGAGTCTTTGCCTGGGTGGAGGCCGCCCGGATTCAGACTCTGGGCGTCGAGACTTTGCCTGGGCGGAGGCCGCCCAGATTAACACTCTGGGCGCCGAGTCTTTGCCTGGGCGAAGGCCGCCCAGACTCTCACTCTGGGCGCCGAGTTTTTACCTGGGCGGAGGCCGCCCGGATTCACACTCTGGGCGTGAGTCTTTGCCTGGGCGGAGGCCGTTCGGATTCACACTCTGGGCGCCGTGTCTTTGCCTGGGCGGAGGCCGCTTGGACTCTCACTCTGGGTGCTGAGTCTTTCCCTGCGTGGAGGCGGCCCGGACTCTCACTCTGGGCGCCGAGTCTTTGCCTGGGCGGAGGCCGCCCGGATTCACACTCTGGGCGCAGAGTCTTTGCCTGGGCGGAGGCCGCCCGGATTCACACTCTGGGCGCCGAGTCTTTGCCTGGGCGGAGACCGCCCGGATTCACACTCTGGGCGCCGAGTCTTTGCCTGGGCGGAGGCCGCCCGGATTCACACTCTGGGCGCCTAGTCTTTGCCTGGACAGAGGCCGCCCGGATTCACACTCTGGGTGCCGAGTCTTTGCCTGGGCAGAGTCCGCCCGGACTCTCACTGCTGGCGCCGAGTCTGTGCCTGGGCGGGGGCCGCCCGGATTCACACTCTGGGCGCCGAGTCTTTGCCTAGGCGAAGGCCGCCCGGACTCTCACTCTGGGCACCGAGTCTTTGCCTGGGCGGAGGCCGCCCGGATTCACACTCTGGGCGCAGAGTCTTTGCCTGGGCGGAGACCGCCCGGATTCACACTCTGGGCGCTGAGTCTTTGCCTGGGCGGAGGCCGCCCGGATTCACTCTGGGTGCCGAGTCTTTGCCTGGGCGGAGGCCACTCGGACTCTCACTATGGGTGCTGAGTCTTTCCCTGCGCGGAGGCGGCCCGGACTCTCACTCTGGGCGCCGAGTCTTTGCCTGGGCGGAGACCGCCCGGATTCACACTCTGGGCGCCGAGTCTTTGCTGTGCGAAGGCCGCCCATATTCACACTCTGGGCGCCGAGTCTTTGCCTGGGCGGAGACCGCCCGGATTCACACTCTGGGTGCTGAGTCTTTCCCTGCGTGGAGGCGGCCCGGACTCTCACTCTGGGCGCCAAGTCTTTGCCTGGGCGGAGACCACCCGGATTCACACTCTGGGCGCCGAGTCTTTGCCTGGGTGGAGGCCGCCCGGATTCAGACTCTGGGCGTCGAGACTTTGCCTGGGCGGAGGCCGCCCAGATTAACACTCTGGGCGCCGAGTCTTTGCCTGGGCGAAGGCCGCCCAGACTCTCACTCTGGGCGCCGAGTCTTTACCTGGGCGGAGGCCGCCCGGATTCACACTCTGGGCGTGAGTCTTTGCCTGGGCGGAGGCCGTTCGGATTCACACTCTGGGCGCCGTGTCTTTGCCTGGGCGGAGGCCGCTTGGACTCTCACTCTGGGTGCTGAGTCTTTCCCTGCGTGGAGGCGGCCCGGACTCTCACTCTGGGCGCCGAGTCTTTGCCTGGGTGGAGGCCGCCCGGATTCACACTCTGGGCGCAGAGTCTTTGCCTGGGCGGAGGCCGCCCGGATTCACACTCTGGGCGCCGAGTCTTTGCCTGGGCGGAGACCGCCCGGATTCACACTCTGGGCGCCGAGTCTTTGCCTGGGCGGAGGCCGCCCGGATTCACACTCTGGGCGCCGAGTCTTTGCCTGGGCGGAGGCCGCCCGGATTCACACTCTGGGTGCCGAGTCTTTGCCTGGGCAGAGCTGTCACAGGAGGGCCCTCACACCATGACATGCAGGTCCCTCATTTATACCCGTCTGGGCTCCCTCCAGCAGCACAGATGGGTGATCAGCATATCCCCAGGGAGCACAGCTACGGCTTGACAATCTGGCAGCAATTGATGGGTACAGTGGCTGTGTTTGATAGCACAGTGGCGGCAATTTATGGGCATAGTGGTTGCGTTTGATGGGCACAGTGAGCCAGCGTTTGCTGGGCACGGTGAGGCGGTGTTTGCTGGGCACAGTGAGGCGCCATTTTTTGGGCGCAGTGAGGCGTTTTCTGGGCACAGTGAGGCGTTTTCTGGGCATGGTGAAGTGGCGTTTGTTGGGCACAGTGAGGTGGCGTTTGCTGGGCACAGTGAGGGGCATTTTTTGGGCACAGTGAGGCATTTCCTGGGCACAGTGAGGCGGCAATTGCTGGGAGCAGTGAGGTGGCGTTTGCTGTGCGCAGTGAGGCGGCGATTTCTGGGCACAGTGAGATAGTGATTTCTGGGCACAGTGAGGCGGCATTTTTTGGGCGTGGTGAGGCAGCGATTTCTGGGCACAGTGAGGCGGCGTTTGTGGGGCACAGTGAGGCGTATTGGCAGAACAATGTACTGTATATGTAGTCAGTGCTATGCACGGGGCCCCGCCCCCTCTCCAAGCTCCTCTCTATCTCTCCCTCCCAGCAAGTCTCCGCCCGCTTGAGTCCATAATTTTTGTCAACTGCTGAACAAATATCCCGCGCATGCGCTAATAACAGCTTGAAGCCATACTTTTTCTTGACCAGTGAACAAAATCGTGGGGTGGGCGGGGCTGCTGCTGACGTTCTAACCATATGTTCAGCTCCGCCCACCCACCCGCAAGTCTCCGCCCACTTGATTGTAGAATTTTTCTCCATCGTGAAAATACATATACTGCGCATGCGCTGTTAATGTCAGGGAATTTGCGCATGCGCGGTAAAGGCCTGCCGTCGGCTGTTTCAGTGACGGAGCCGCACCGGAAGTGACGGGGTGAGCTGTTTTCATAAGTCGCAGGAAATTTAACAACACCGGGACACAGTGCTCCTAAGGAATTTTTTTTTTAAAAGGACATGTTTAACCACTTCAATACAGGGCACTTTCGCCCCCTTCCTTCCCAGCCCAATTTTCAGCTTTCAGCGCTCTAGCGCTTTCAGTGACAATTGCGCGGTCATGCTACACTGTACCCAAATGAAATTTTTATCATTTTGTTCGCACAAATAGAGCTTTATTTTGGTGGTATTTATTCACGACTCCGTTTTTTATTTTTTGCGATATAAGCTCAAAGAAGCGGAAATTTGGAAAAAAAAAAACAATATTTTCTTTTTTCTACTTCAATAAAAATCCAATAAAATCTAATTTTGTCATAAATTTAAGCCAAAATGTATTCTGCTACATGTTTTTGGTAAAAAAAAATCCGTTAAGTGTATAATAATTGGTTTGTGTGATCACGGACATATGTACGCAAATGATCATGTACATATGTGTGCAGGTGATCACGTACATATGTGTGCAGGTGATCACGTACATATGTGTGCAGATAATCATTGGGACATGTGATTTTAGTGGGACATATGTGGGGGACATGTTTTTATTATTAGGGACATGTGTTTTTATTATTTGGGGACATGTATGTTTTGGGGACATGTGTGGGGACATTGTGTTTATACTGTGTGGTGTGTTTACTGTGTACACTAGACTGGTGATCAGTGAGTAAAAAGCTGTAAAAAGCAGCTTATACTCACTGATCAGCAGCCGGCTGCAGCGATCTGCTCTCCTCTCCACAGCGATGACTTCTGTGTGAGGAGAGGAGGAGCCGATTGCCTAGCAACCGGCTGTTTGTTTACATCACATGACGGCCGTGATTGGACACGGCCGTCATGTGATCAGGAGGGCCAATCACAGAGCCCTCCTGCCGATCTGAGATGCGCCGTGTCCGGGTGACACGGGCGCATCGGGATCGCGCCGCTGCGCGGGCGCGCGCGCGATCCCGCTACTCCTGAATGACGTTCCTGAACGTCCTATCAGGAGTAGGCGGCTCCCACCCGGCCGTATATGTGCATTGGCCGGGTGGGAAGTGGTTAAATAATTTGTTTTCTTTTTTAACTGCTTGTGGGGGTGGGACGTTGTAATTTGGCGGGCCGCCAGGTCATAGGAAAACATTATATATATATATATATATATATATATATATATATATATATATATATATATATATAGTGTGAGATTACTCATAGAATATCAGATATAAGGATACAGCAGCAGTCTGCCCATATTTCCAGGGAGACAGATCAGAGCGCTCCATCATGACTACAATACAGAGAAGTTCCTTTACACACCATACACAGAACACAATGCAACACCAATCACCCCGCACTCACGTTCAGCCAGCATCACCATGGCAACTCCTAGGATTGGAAGGGGGAGCGGAACGGAGCAATCACGTGACGTCTCGCGCTGCATGAATTTCTCCAGCTGATACGTCCAGTCCGCGCTATGGTCACGTGGCGGATTAGCTACAGTCACGTGAACAGCTTGTACCAGCGGACCGTTAGGCATGACGTCACAGGAGGCGGAGTCGCAAGGGCCGCGGGACTATAAATACAGGAAACCGAGGGCTGCACGGACATTCTAATCCAGCGCTCGTCTGAGCAACATCTCTCTAGTCTAGCTCCAGGTTCAACGGCCGCTATCGCTGATCACATAGCAAGGAAACTCAGCAAAACGAATACAAAGGAAGGGCAGAGGCAGGTCGGGGCGCTGAAGCGCCTGTGTGTCTATTTCTATATATGTATGGTTTAAACTGGGTATATATATATATATATATATATATATATATATATATATATATATATATATATATATATATATATATATATATATTTTTTTTTTTATATACACACATACACATTATATATATATATATATATACACACATACACACTATATATATATTTATATTATACATATATATATATATAATATATATATATATATATATATATTATATACATATATATATATATATATATATATACACACATACATATATATTATATATATATATATATATACACATACACATTATATATACATACATATATTATATATATATATATATATATATATATATATAAAATGTATGTGTGTGTGTGTGTGTGTGTGTGTATGTATGTATGTATATATATATATATATATATACACTTAATTATAAATATAATACTGACTTATTTAGAAATATAATACACACAATTATAAATACACACACAAACACTTATTTATGAATACACACATTTATAAATATAATACACACACTTATTTATAAATACACACACACACACACACACACACGCTTATTTATAAATACACACACAGTTATTTATAAATACACACATACACTTATTTATAAATACACACGCACTTATTTATAAATACACACACAAACACTTATTTATAAATACACACACACACACACTTATTTATAAATACACACAGTTATTTAACCACTTCCCTCCCAAGGTACGTCCAGGGACGTCCTTGACTTTCCGGGGGTATATCTGAATGATGCCTGAGGCCACAGACATCATTCAGATATCAATGTTTTCAGCCGGCGATTCCCTGCACCATAAGAACTATCATAGCAGCTGTTCCGCCGCTTGATCGTTCTTACAAGAGGCGGGAGGGGACATGCTTCTACCGACTCACCGCTTCCATCTGGACATGTCTGTAGGTCTCCATCCTTTCTAATCTATCCCGTGCATCCTCTGTGTACTCTGGACATGTCCCTGGGTCTCCATCCCTTCTAATCTATCCCGTGTATCCTCTGTGTACCCTGGACATGTCCCTGGGTCTCCATTAGAGCTGCAACTAACGATTAATTTGTCTGTCGACTAATCTATCGATTATTTTTTAGATTAATCAACTACTATCCGATTATTTTTTTTATTTTTTAATGAATCTAGTGTTTTTTTTGATTTAACTAATTAATCCTTTGGATAACCTTTAGAGTATTGTATTGCAGAGTATTGTATTGTATTGCAGAGTATTGTATTGTATTGGCGGGCAGAGTATTGTATTGCGTTGGCGGGCAGAGTATTGCATTGGCGGGCAGAGTATTGCATTGGCGGGCAGAGTACTGTATTGGCGGGCAGAGTATTGTACTGTATTGGCGGGCAGAGTATTGTACTGTATTGGCGGGCAGAGTATTGTACTGTATTGACTGGCAGAGTATTGGCGAGCAGAGTATTGAACTGTATTGGCGGGCAGAGTATTGTACTGTATTGGCTGGCAGAGTATTGGCGGGCAGAGTATTGTATTGTATTGGCTGGCAGAGCATTGGCGGGCAGAGTATTGTACGTCCAGGGACGTCCTTGACTTTCCGGGGGTATATCTGAATGATGCCTGAGGCCACAGACATCATTCAGATATCAACGTTTTCAGCCGGCGGAGGACTCACCATGGGTGGCGAGTTTTTGCCTGGGCGAAGGCCGCCCGGACTCTCACTCTGGGCGCTGAGTCTCTGCCTGGGCGGAGGCCGCCCGAATTCACACTCTGGGCGCCGAGTCTTTGCCTGGGCAGAGGTCGCCCAGATTAACACTCTGGGCACCGAGTCTTTGCAAGGGCGAAGGCCGCCCGGACTCTCACTCTGGGCGCCGAGTCTTTGCCTAGGCGGAGGCCGCCCAGATTCACACTCTGGGCGCTGAGTCTTTGCCTGGACGGAGGCCGCTTGGACTCTCACTCTGGGTGCAGAGTTTTTCCCTGCGCGGAGGCGGCCCGGACTCTCACTCTGGGCGCCGAGTCTTTGCCTGGGCGGAGGCCGCCCGGATTCACACTCTGGGCGCCGAGTCCTTGCCTGGGCGGAGACCGCCCGGATTCACACTCTGGGCGCCGAGTCTTTGCCTGGGCGGAGACCGCCCGGATTCACACTCTGGGCACCGAGTCTTTGCCTAGGCGGAGACCGCCCGGATTCACACTCTGGGCACCGAGTCTTTGCCTAGGCGAAGGCCGCCCGGACTCTCACTCTGGGCGCCAAGTCTTTGCCTGGGCGGAGGCCGCCCGGAATCACACTCTGGGCGCCGAGTCTTTGCCTGGGCGGAGGCCGCCCATATTAACACTCTAGGCGCCGAGTCTTTGCCTGGGCGGAGGCCGCCCGGACTCTCACTCTGGGCGCCGAGTCTTTGCCTTGGCAGAGTCCGCTCGGATTCACACTCTGGGCGCAGAGTCTTTGCCTGGGCGGAGACCGCCCGGATTCACACTCTGGGCGCCGAGTCTTTGCCTGGGCGGAGACCGCCCGGTTCACACTCTGGGCGCCGAGACTTTGCCTGGGCGGAGGCCGCCCAGATTCACACTCTGGGCACCGAGTCTTTGCCTAGGCGAAGGCCGCCCGGACTCTCACTCTGGGCACCGAGTCTTTGCCTGGGCGGAGGCCGCCCGGATTCACACTCTGGGCGCAGAGTCTTTGCCTGGGCGGAGGCCGCCCGGATTCACACTCTGGGCGCCGAGTCTTTGCCTGGGCGGAGGCCACCCGGATTCACACTCTGGGCACCGAGTCTTTGCCTGGGCGGAGGCCGCCCGGATTCACACTCTGGGCGCAGAGTCTTTGCCTGGGCGGAGACCGCCCGGATTCACACTCTGGGCGCCGAGTCTTTGCCTGGGCGGAGGCCGCCCATATTAACACTCTAGGCGCCGAGTCTTTGCCTGGGCGGAGGCCGCCCGGACTCTCACTCTGGGCGCCGAGTCTTTGCCTGGGCAGAGGCCGCCCGGATTCACACTCTGGGCGCAGAGTCTTTGCCTGGGCGGAGTCCGCCCGGATTCACACTCTGGGCGCCGAGTCTTTGCCTGGGCGGAGACCGCCCGGATTCACACTCTGGGCGCCGAGTCTTTGCCTGGGCGGAGGCCGCCCAGATTCACACTCTGGGCACCGAGTCTTTGCCTAGGCGAAGGCCGCCCGGACTCTCACTCTGGGCACCGAGTCTTTGCCTGGGCAGAGGCCGCCCGGATTCACACTCTGGGCGCAAAGTTTTTACCTGGGCGGAGGCCGCCCGGATTCACACTCTGGGCGCCGAGTCTTTGCCTGGGCGGAGACCGCCCGGATTCACACTCTGGGCGCCGAGTCTTTGCCTGGGCAGAGGCCGCCCAGATTCACACTCTGGGCACCGAGTCTTTGCCTAGGCGAAGGCCGCCAAGATTCACATTCTGGGCACCGAGTCTTTGCCTAGGCGAAGGCCGCCCGGACTCTCACTCTGGGCACCGAGTCTTTGCCTGGGCGGAGGCCGCCTGGATTCACACTCTGGGCGCCGAGTCTTTGCCTGGGCGGAGGCCGCCCGGATTCACTCTGGGTGCCGAGTCTTTGCCTGGGCGGAGGCCACTCGGAATCTCACTCTGGGTGCAGAGTCTTTCCCTGCGCGGAGGCGGCCCAGACACTCTTTCTGGTTGCCGAGTCTTTGCCTGGGCGGAGACCACCCGGATTCACACTCTGGGCGCCGAGTCTTTGCCTGGTGCGAAGGCCACCCGGACTCTCACTGTGGGCGCCGGGTCTTTGCCTGGGCGGAAGCCGCCCGGATTCACTCTCTGGGCGCCGAGTCTTTGCCTGGGCAGAGGCCGCCCAGATTCACACTCTGGGCGCTGAGTCTTTGCCTGGACGGAGGCCGCTTGGACTCTCACTCTGGGTGCAGAGTTTTTCCCTGCGCGGAGGCGGCCCGGACTCTCACTCTGGGCGCCGAGTCTTTGCCTGGGCGGAGACCGCCCGGATTCACACTCTGGGCGCCGAGTCTGCCTGGGCGGAGGTCGCCCGGATTCACACTCTGGGCGCCGAGTCTTTGCCTGGGCGGAGGCCACCCGGATTCACACTCTGGGCGCAGAGTCTTTGCCTGGGCGGAGGCCGCCTGGATTCACACTCTGGGCGCCGAGTCTTTGCCTGGGCGGAGGCTGCCCGGATTCACACTCTGGGCGCCGAGTCTTTGCCTGGGCGGAGACCACCCGGATTCACACTCTGGGCGCCGAGTCCTTGCCTGGGTGGAGGCCGCCCGGATTCACACTCTGGGCGCCGAGTCTTCGCCTGGGCGGAGGCTGCATGGGCTCACACTCTGGGCGCCGAGTCTTTGCCTGGGCGGAGACCGCCCGGATTCACACTCTGGGCGCCGAGTCTGCCTGGGCGGAGGTCGCCCGGATTCACACTCTGGGCGCCGAGTCTTTGCCTGGGCGGAGACCGCCCCGATTCACACTCTGGGCGCCGAGTCTTTGCCTGGGCGAAGGCCGCCCAGACTCTCACTCTGGCCGCCGAGTCTTTGCCTGGGCGGAGGCCGCCCGGATTCACACTCTGGGCGCCGAGTCTTTGCCTGGGCGGAGGCCACCCGGATTCACACTCTGGGCGCGAGTCTTTGCCTGGGCGGAGGCCGCTTGGACTCTCACTCTGGGTGCTGAGTCTTTCCCTGCGTGGAGGCGGCCCGGACTCTCACTCTGGGCGCCGAGTCTTTGCCTGGGCGGAGGCCACCCGGATTCACACTCTGGGTGCAGAGTCTTTGCCTGGGCGGAGGCCGCCTGGATTCACACTCTGGGCGCCGAGTCTTTGCCTGGGCGGAGGCTGCCCGGATTCACACTCTGGGCGCCGAGTCTTTGCCTGGGCGGAGACCACCAGGATTTACACTCTGGGCGCCGAGTCCTTGCCTGGGTGGAGGCCGCCCGGATTCACACTCTGGGCGCTGAGTCTTCGCCTGGGCGGAGGCTGCATGGGCTCACACTCTGGGCGCCGAGTCTTTGCCTGGGCGGAGACCGCCCGGATTCACACTCTGGGCGCCGAGTCTGCCTGGGCGGAGGTCGCCCGGATTCACACTCTGGGCGCCGAGTCTTTGCCTGGGCGGAGACCGCCCGGATTCACACTCTGGGCGCCGAGTTTTTGCCTGGGCGGAGGCCACCCGGATTCACACTCTGGGTGCTGAGTCTTTCCCTGCGTGGAGGCGGCCCGGACTCTCACTCTGGGCGCCAAGTCTTTGCCTGGGCGGAGACCGCCCGGATTCACACTCTGGGCGCTGAGTTTTTGCCTGGGCGGAGGCCGCCCGGATTCACACTCTGGGCGCTGAGTCTTTGCCTGGGCGGAGACCGCCCGGATTCACACTCTGGGCGCCATGTGTTTGCCTGGGCGGAGGCCGCCCTGACTCTCATTCTGGGCGCCGAGTCTTTGCCTGGGTGATGGCCGCCCGGACTCTCACTCTGGGCGCCAAATCTTTACCTGGGCGGAGGCCACCCGGATTCACACTCTGGGCGCGAGACTTTGCCTGGGCGGAGGCCGCCCGGATTCACACTCTGGGCGCCGTGTCTTTGCCTGGGTGGAGGCCGCTTGGACTCTCACTCTGGGTGCTGAGTCTTTCCCTGCGTGGAGGCGGCCCGGACTCTCACTCTGGGCGCAGAGCCTTTGCCTGGGCGGAGGCCGCCCGGATTCACACTCTGGGCGCTGAGTCTTTGCCTGGGCGGAGGCCGCCCGGATTCACACTCTGGGCGCTGAGTCTTTGCCTGGGCGGAGGCCGCCCAGATTCACTCTGGTTGCCGAGCTTTTGCCTGGGCGGAGGCCGCCCGGATTTACACTCTGGGCGCCGAGTCTTTGCCTGGGCAGAGGCCGCCCGGATTCACACTCTGGGCGCGAGTATTTGCCTGGGCGGAGGCCGCCCGGATTCACTCTGATTGCCGAGCTTTTGCCTGGGTGGAGGCCGCCCGGATTCACACTCTGGGTGCCGAGTCTTTGCCTGGGCGGAGGCCGCCCGGATTCACACTCTGGGTGCCGAGTCTTTGCCTAGGCGGAGGCCGCCCATATTCACACTCTGGGCGCCGAGTCTTTGCCTGGGCAGAGGCCGCCCGGATTCACACTCTGGGCGCCATGTGTTTGCCTGGGCGGAGACCGCCCGGATTCACACTCTGGGCGCCGAGTCTTTGCCTGGGCGGAGACCGCCCGGATTCACACTCTGGGCGCCGAGTCTTTGCCTGGGCGGAGGCCGCCCAGATTCACACTCTGGGCACCGAGTCTTTGCCTGGGCGGAGGCCGCCCATATTAACACTCTAGGCGCCGAGTCTTTGCCTGGGCGGAGGCCGCCCGGACTCTCACTCTGGGCGCCGAGTCTTTGCCTGGGCAGAGGCCGCCCGGATTCACACTCTGGGCGCAGAGTCTTTGCCTGGGCGGAGACCGCCCGGATTCACACTCTGGGCGCCGAGTCTTTGCCTGGGCGGAGACCGCCCGGATTCACACTCTGGGCGCCGAGTCTTTGCCTGGACGGAGGCCGCCCAGATTCACACTCTGGGCACCGAGTCTTTGCCTAGGCGAAGGCCGCCCGGACTCTCACTCTGGGCACCGAGTCTTTGCCTGGGCAGAGGCCGCCCGGATTCACACTCTGGGCGCAATGTCTTTACCTGGGCGGAGGCCGCCCGGATTCACACTCTGGGCGCCGAGTCTTTGCCTGGGCGGAGACCGCCCGGATTCACACTCTGGGCGCCGAGTCTTTGCCTGGGCGGAGGCCGCCCAGATTCACACTCTGGGCACCGAGTCTTTGCCTAGGCGAAGGCCGCCAAGATTCACACTCTGGGCACCGAGTCTTTGCCTAGGCGAAGGCCGCCCGGACTCTCACTCTGGGCACCGAGTCTTTGCCTGGGCGGAGGCCGCCTGGATTCACACTCTGGGAGCCGAGTCTTTGCCTGGGCGGAGGCCGCCCGGATTCACTCTGGGTGCCGAGTCTTTGCCTGGGCGGAGGCCACTCGGACTCTCACTCTGGGTGCAGAGTCTTTCCCTGCGCGGAGGCGGCCCGGACACTCTTTCTGGTTGCCGAGTCTTTGCCTGGGCGGAGACCACCCGGATTCACACTCTGGGCGCCGAGTCTTTGCCTGGTGCGAAGGCCACCCGGACTCTCACTGTGGGCGCCGGGTCTTTGCCTGGGCGGAAGCCGCCCGGATTCACCCTCTGGGCGCCGAGTCTTTGCCTGGGCAGAGGCCGCCCAGATTCACACTCTGGGCGCTGAGTCTTTGCCTGGACGGAGGCCGCTTGGACTCTCACTCTGGGTGCAGAGTTTTTCCCTGCGCGGAGGCGGCCCGGACTCTCACTCTGGGCGCCGAGTCTTTGCCTGGGCGGAGACCGCCCGGATTCACACTCTGGGCGCCGAGTCTGCCTGGGCGGAGGTCGCCCGGATTCACACTCTGGGCGCCGAGTCTTTGCCTGGGCGGAGACCGCCCGGATTCACACTCTGGGTGCTGAGTCTTTCCCTGCGTGGAGGCGGCCCGGACTCTCACTCTGGGCGCCAAGTCTTTGCCTGGGTGGAGGCCGCCCGGATTCAGACTCTGGGCGTCGAGTCTTTGCCTGGGCGGAGGCCGCCCAGATTAACACTCTGGGCGCCGAGTCTTTGCCTGGGCGAAGGCCGCCCAGACTCTCACTCTGGGCGCCGAGTCTTTGCCTGGGCGGAGGCCGCTCGGATTCACACTCTGGGCGCCGAGTCTTTGCCTGGGCGGAGGCCACCCGGATTCACACTCTGGGCGCGAGTCTTTGCCTGGGCGGAGGCCGCCCGGATTCACACTCTGGGCGCCATGTCTTTGCCTGGGCGGAGGCCGCTTGGACTCTCACTCTGGGTGCTGAGTCTTTCCCTGCGTGGAGGCGGCCCGGACTCTCACTCTGGGCGCCGAGTCTTTGCCTGGGCGGAGGCCACCCGGATTCACACTCTGGGCGCAGAGTCTTTGCCTGGGCGGAGGCCGCCTGGATTCACACTCTGGGCGCCGAGTCTTTGCCTGGGCGGGGGCTGCCCGGATTCACACTCTGGGCGCTGAGTCTTTGCCTGGGCGGAGACCACCCGGATTCACACTCTGGGCGCCGAGTCCTTGCCTGGGTGGAGGCCGCCCGGATTCACACTCTGGGTGCCGAGTCTTCGCCTGGGCGGAGGCTGCATGGGCTCACACTCTGGGCGCCGAGTCTGCCTGGGCGGAGGTCGCCCGGATTCACACTCTGGGCGCCGAGTCTTTGCCTGGGCGGAGACCGCCCGGATTCACACTCTGGGCGCCGAGTTTTTGCCTGGGCGGAGGCCACCCGGATTCACACTCTGGGTGCTGAGTCTTTCCCTGCGTGGAGGCGGCCCGGACTCTCACTCTGGGCGCCAAGTCTTTGCCTGGGCGGAGACCGCCCGGATTCACACTCTGGGCGCTGAGTTTTTGCCTGGGCGGAGGCCGCCCGGATTCACACTCTGGGCGCTGAGTCTTTGCCTGGGCGGAGACCGCCCGGATTCACACTCTGGGCGCCATGTGTTTGCCTGGGCGGAGGCCGCCCTGACTCTCATTCTGGGCGCCGAGTCTTTGCCTGGGTGATGGCCGCCCGGACTCTCACTCTGGGCGCCAAATCTTTACCTGGGCGGAGGCCACCCGGATTCACACTCTGGGCGCGAGTCTTTGCCTGGGCGGAGGCCGGCCGGATTCACACTCTGGGCGCCGTGTCTTTGCCTGGGTGGAGGCCGCTTGGACTCTCACTCTGGGTGCTGAGTCTTTCCCTGCGTGGAGGCGGCCTGGACTCTCACTCTGGGCGCAGAGTTTTTGCCTGGGCGGAGGCCGCCCGGATTCACACTCTGGGCGCTGAGTCTTTGCCTGGGCGGAGGCCGCCCGGATTCACACTCTGGGCGCTGAGTCTTTGCCTGGGCGGAGGCCGCCCAGATTCACTCTGGTTGCCGAGCTTTTGCCTGGGCGGAGGCCGCAAGGATTTACACTCTGGGCGCCGAGTCTTTGCCTGGGCAGAGGCCGCCCGGATTCACACTCTGGGCGCGAGTCTTTGCCTGGGCGGAGGCCGCCCGGATTCACTCTGGTTGCCGAGCTTTTGCCTGGGTGGAGGCCGCCCGGATTCACACTCTGGGCGCCGAGTCTTTGCCTGGGCGGAGGCCGCCCGGATTCACACTCTGGGTGCCGAGTCTTTGCCAAGGCGGAGGCCGCCCATATTCACACTCTGGGCGCCGAGTCTTTGCCTGGGCAGAGGCCGCCCGGATTCACACTCTGGGCGCCGAGTCCTTGCCTGGGCGGAGGCCGCCCAGATTCACACTCTGGGCACCGAGTCTTTGCCTGGGCGGAGGCCGCCCGGATTAACACTCTGGGCGCCGAGTCTTTGCCTGGGCGAAGGCCGCCCGGACTCTCACTGTGGGCGCCGAGTCTGTGCCTGGGCGGGGGCCGCCCGGATTCACACTCTGGGCGCCGAGTCTTTGCCTGGGCGGAGGCCGCTCAGATTCACACTCTGGGCGCCGAGTCTTTGCCTGGGCGGAGGCCGCTCAGATTCACACTCTGGGCGCCGAGTCTTTGCCTGGGCAGAGGCCGCCCGGATTCACACTCTGGGCGCCAAGTCTTTGCCTAGGCGGAGGCCGCCCATATTCATACTCTGGGCGCTGAGTCTTTGCCTGGGCGGAGGCCGCCCGGATTAACACTCTGGGCGCTGAGTCTTTGCCTGGGCGAAGGCCGCCCGGACTTTAACTGTGGGTGCCGAGTCTTTGCCTGGGCAGAGGCCGCCCAGATTCACACTGTGGGCGCTAAGTCTTTGCCTGGGCGGAGGCCGCTTGGACTCTCACTCTGGGTGCAGAGTCTTTCCCTGCGCGGAGGCGGCCCGGACACTCTTTCTGGGTGCCGAGTCTTTGCCTGGGCGGAGACCACCCGGATTCACACTCTGGGAGCCGAGTCTTTGCCTGGTGCGAAGGCCGCCCGGATTCACCCTCTGGGCGCCGAGTCTTTGCCTGGGCAGAGGCCGCCCAGATTCACACTCTGGGCGCTGAGTCTTTGCCTGGGCGGAGGCCGCTTGGACTCTCACTCTGGGTGCAGAGTTTTTCCCTGCGCGGAGGCGGCCCGGACTCTCACTCTGGGTGCCGACACTTTGCCTGGGCGGAGACCGCCCGGATTCACACTCTGGGCGCCGAGTCTGCCTGGGCGGAGGTCGCCCGGATTCACACTCTGGGCGCCGAGTCTTTGCCTGGGCGGAGACCGCCCGGATTCACACTCTGGGTGCTGAGTCTTTCCCTGCGTGGAGGCGGCCCGGACTCTCACTCTGGGCGCCAAGTCTTTGCCTGGGCGGAGACCACCCGGATTCACACTCTGGGCGCCGAGTCTTTGCCTGGGTGGAGGCCGCCCGGATTCAGACTCTGGGCGTCGAGTCTTTGCCTGGGCGGAGGCCGCCCAGATTAACACTCTGGGCGCCGAGTCTTTGCCTGGGCGAAGGCCGCCCAGACTCTCACTCTGGGCGCCGAGTCTTTACCTGGGCGGAGGCCGCCCGGATTCACACTCTGGGCGCCGAGTCTTTGCCTGGGCGGAGGCCACCCGGATTCACACTCTGGGCGCAGAGTCTTTGCCTGGGCGGAGGCCGCCCGGATTCACACTCTGGGCGCCGAGTCTTTGCCTGGGCGGAAACCGCCCGGATTCACACTCTGGGCGCCGAGTCTTTGCCTGGGCGGAGGCCGCCCGGATTCACACTCTGGGCGCCGAGTCTTTGCCTGGGCGGTGGCCGCCCGGATTCACACTCTGGGCGCCGAGTCTTCGCCTGGGCGGAGGCTGCATGGGCTCACACTCTGGGCGCCGAGTCTTTGCCTGGGCGGAGACCGCCCGGATTCACACTCTGGGCGCCGAGTCTGCCTGGGCGGAGGTCGCCCGGATTCACACTCTGGGCGCCGAGTCTTTGCCTGGGCGGAGACCGCCCGGATTCACACTCTGGGCGCCGAGTTTTTGCCTGGGCGGAGGCCACCCGGATTCACACTCTGGGTGCTGAGTCTTTCCCTGCGTGGAGGCGGCCCGGACTCTTACTCTGGGCGCCAAGTCTTTGCCTGGGCGGAGGCCGCCCGGATTCACACTCTGGGCGTCGAGTCTTTGCCTGGGCGGAGGCCGCCCAGATTAACACTCTGGGCGCCGAGTCTTTGCCTGGGCGGAGGCCGCCCGGATTCACACTCTGGGCGCCGAGTCTTCGCCTGGGCGGAGGCTGCACGGGCTCACACTCTGGGCGCGAGTCTTTGGCTGGGCGGAGGCCGCCCAGATTCACTCTGGTTGCCGAGCTTTTGCCTGGGCGGAGGGCGCCCGGATTTACACTCTGGGCGCGAGTCTTTGCCTGGGCGGAGGCCGCCCGGATTCACTCTGGTTGCCGAGCTTTTGCCTGGGTGGAGGCCGCCCGGATTCACACTCTGGGCGCCGAGTCTTTGCCTGGGCAGAGGCCGCCCGGATTCACACTCTGGGCGCCGAGTCTGCCTGGGCGGAGGTCGCCCGGATTCACACTCTGGGCGCCGAGTCTTTGCCTGGGCGGAGACCGCCCGGATTCACACTCTGGGCGCCGAGTTTTTGCCTGGGCGGAGGCCGCCCGGATTCACACTCTGGGCGCCGAGTCTTTGCCTGGTGCGAAGGCCGCCCGGACTCTCACTCTGGGCGCAGAGTCTTTGCCTGGGCGGAGGCCGCCCGGATTCACACTCTGGGCGCTGAGTCTTTGCCTGGGCGGAGACCACCCGGATTCACACTCTGGGCGCCGAGTCTTTGCCTGGGTGGAGGCCGCCCGGATTCAGACTCTGGGCGTCGAGTCTTTGCCTGGGCGGAGGCCGCCCAGATTCACACTCTGGGCGCCGAGTCTTTGCCTGGGCAGAGGCCGCCCGGATTCACACTCTGGGCGCCGAGTCTTTGCCTGGGCGGAGACCGCCCGGATTAACACTCTGGGCGCTGAGTCTTTGCCTGGGCGAAGGCCGCCCGGACTCTCACTGTGGGTGCCGAGTCTTTGCCTGGGCAGAGGCCGCCCAGATTCACACTCTGAGCGCTAAGTCTTTGCCTGGGCGGAGGCCGCTTGGACTCTCACTCTGGGTGCAGAGTCTTTCCCTGCGCGGAGGCGGCCCAGACACTCTTTCTGGGTGCAGAGTCTTTGCCTGGGCGGAGACCACCCGGATTCACACTCTGGGCGCCGAGTCTTTGCCTGGTGCGAAGGCCGCCCGGACTCTCACTGTGGGCGCCGGGTCTTTGCCTGGGCGGAAGCCGCCCGGATTCACCCTCTGGGCGCCGAGTCTTTGCCTGGGCAGAGGCTGCCCAGATTCACACTCTGGGCGCTGAGTCTTTGCCTGGGCGGAGGCCGCTTGGACTCTCACTCTGGGTGCAGAGTTTTTCCCTGCGCGGAGGCGGCCCGGACTCTCACTCTGGGTGCCGAGTCTTTGCCTGGTCGGAGACCGCCCGGATTCACACTCTGGGCACCGAGTCTTTGCCTGGGCGAAGGCCGCCCGGACTCTCACTGTGGGCGCCGAGTCTTTGCCTGGGCGGAAGCCGCCCGGATTCACACTCTGGGCGCCGAGTCTTTGCCTGGGCAGAGGCCGCCCGGATTCACACTCTGGGCGCCGAGTCTTTGCCTGGGCGGAGACCGCCCGGATTCACACTCTGGGCGCCGAGTTTTTGCCTGGGCGGAGGCCACCCGGATTCACACTCTGGGTGCTGAGTCTTTCCCTGCGTGGAGGCGGCCCGGACTCTCACTCTGGGCGCCAAGTCTTTGCCTGGGCGGAGACCGCCCGGATTCACACTCTGGGCGCTGAGTGTTTGCCTGGGCGGAGGCCGCCCGGATTCACACTCTGGGCGTCGAGTCTTTGCCTGGGCGGAGGCCGCCCAGACTCTCACTCTGGGCGCCGAGTCTTTGCCTGGGCGAAGGCCGCCCAGACTCTCACTCTGGGCGCCGAGTCTTTACCTGGGCGGAGGCCGCCCGGATTCACACTCTGGGCGCCGAGTCTTTGCCTGGGCGGAGGCCACCCGGATTCACACTCTGGGCGCGAGTCTTTGCCTGGGCGGAGGCCGCCCGGATTCACACTCTGGGCGCCGTGTCTTTGCCTGGGCGGAGGCCGCTTGGACTCTCACTCTGGGTGCTGAGTCTTTCCCTGCGTGGAGGCGGCCCGGACTCTCACTCTGGGTGCCGAGTGTTTGCCTGGGCGGAGGCCGCCCGGATTCACACTCTGGGCGTCGAGTCTTTGCCTGGGCGGAGACTGCCCAGATTAACACTCTGGGCGCCGAGTCTTTGCCTGGGCGAAGGCCGCCCAGACTCTCACTCTGGGCGCCGAGTCTTTACCTGGGCAGAGGCGGCCTGGACTCTCACTCTGGGCGCCGAGTCTTTGCCTGGGCGGAGGCCGCCCGGATTCACTCTGGTTGCCGAGCTTTTGCCTGGGTGGAGGCCGCCCGGATTTACACTCTGTGCGCCGAGTCTTTGCCTGGGCAGAGGCCGCCCGGATTCACACTCTGGGCGCGAGTCTTTGCCTGGGCGGAGGCCGCCCGGTTTCACTCTGGTTGCCGAGCTTTTGCCTGGGTGGAGGCCGCCCGGATTCACACTCTGGGCGCCGAGTCTTTGCCTTGGCAGAGTCCGCCCGGATTCACACTCTGGGTGCCGAGTCTTTGCCTGGGCGGAGGCCGCTCAGATTCACACTCTGGGCACCGAGTCTTTGCCTGGGCAGAGGCCGCCCGGATTCACACTCTGGGCGCCGAGTCTTTGCCTAGGCGGAGGCCGCCCATATTCACACTCTGAGCGCTGAGTCTTTGCCTGGGCGGAGGCCGCCCGGATTAACACTCTGGGCGCTGAGTCTTTGCCTGGTCGAAGGCCGCCCGGACTCTCACTGTGGGTGCCGAGTCTTTGCCTGGGCAGAGGCCGCCCAGATTCACACTCTGAGCGCTAAGTTTTTGCCTGGGCGGAGGCCGCTGGGACTCTCACTCTGGGTGCAGAGTCTTTCCCTGCGCGGAGGCGGCCCAGACACTCTTTCTGGGTGCAGAGTCTTTGCCTGGGCGGAGACCACCCGGATTCACACTCTGGGCGCAGAGTCTTTGCCTGGTGCGAAGGCCGCCTGGACTCTCACTGTGGGCGCCGGGTCTTTGCCTGGGCGGAAGCCGCCCGGATTCACCCTCTGGGCTCCGAGTCTTTGCCTGGGCAGAGGCCGCCCAGATTCACACTCTGGGCGCTGAGTCTTTGCCTGGGCGGAGGCCGCTTGGACTCTCACTCTGGGTGCAGAGTTTTTCCCTGCGCGGAGGCGGCCCGGACTCTCACTCTGGGCGCCGAGTCTTTGCCTGGTCGGAGACCGCCCGGATTCACACTCTGGGCACCGAGTCTTTGCTTGGGCGAAGGCCGCCCGGACTCTCACTGTGGGCGCCGAGTCTTTGCCTGGGCGGAAGCCGCCCGGATTCACACTCTGGGCGCCGAATCTTTGCCTGGGCAGAGGCCGCCCGGATTCACACTCTGGGCGCCGAGTCTTTGCCTGGGCGGAGACCGCCCGGATTCACACTCTGGGCGCCGAGTTTTTGCCTGGGCGGAGGCCACCCGGATTCACACTCTGGGTGCTGAGTCTTTCCCTGCGTGGAGGCGGCCCGGACTCTCACTCTGGGCGCCAAGTCTTTGCCTGGGCGGAGACCGCCCGGATTCACACTCTGGGCGCCGAGTCTTTGCCTGGGCGGAGGCCGCCCGGATTCACACTCTGGGCGTCGAGTCTTTGCCTGGGCGGAGGCCGCCCAGATTAACACTCTGGGCGCCGAGTCTTTGCCTGGGCGAAGGCCGCCCAGACTCTCACTCTGGGCGCCGAGTCTTTACCTGGGCGGAGGCCGTCCGGATTCACACTCTGGGCGCCGAGTCTTTGCCTGGGCGGAGGCCGCCCGGATTCACACTCTGGGCGCCGTGTCTTTGCCTGGGCGGAGGCCGCCCGGATTCACACTCTGGGCGCCGTGTCTTTGCCTGGGCGGAGGCCGCTTGGACTCTCACTCTGGGTGCTGAGTCTTTCCCTGCGTGGAGGCGGCCCGGACTCTCACTCTGGGCGCCGAGTCTTTGCCTGGGCGGAGGCCGCCCGGACTCACACTCTGGGCGCTGAGTCTTTGCCTGGGCGGAGGCCGCCCGGATTCACACTCTGGGCGCCGAGTCTTCGCCTGGGCGGAGGCTGCACGGGCTCACACTCTGGGCGCGAGTTTTTGCCTGGGCGGAGGCCGCCCGGATTCACTCTGGTTGCCGAGCTTTTGCCTGGGTGGAGGCTGCCCGGATTTACACTCTGGGCGCCGAGTCTTTGCCTGGGCAGAGGCCACCCGGATTCACACTCTGGGCGCGAGTCTTTGCCTGGGCGGAGGTCGCCCGGATTCACTCTGGTTGCCGAGCTTTTGCCTGGGTGGAGGCTGCCCGGATTTACACTCTGGGCGCCGAGTCTTTGCCTGGGCAGAGGCCGCCCGGATTCACACTCTGGGTGCTGAGTCTTTGCCTAGGCGGAGGCCGCCCATATTCACACTCTGGGCGCCGAGTCTTTGCCTGGGCAGAGGCTGCCCGGATTCACACTCTGGGCGCCGAGTCTTTGCCTGGGCAGAGGCCGCCCGGATTCACACTCTGGGCGCCGAGTCTTTGCCTGGGCGAAGGCCGCCCGGACTCTCACTGTGGGCGCCGAGTCTGTGCCTGGGCGGGGGCCGCCCGGATTCACACTCTGGGCGCCGGGTCTTTACCTGGGCGGAGGCCGCCCGGATTCACACTCTGGGCGCTGAGTCTTTGCCTGGGCGAAGGCCGCCCGGATTCACACTCTGGGCGCCGTGTCTTTGCCTGGGCGGAGGCCGCTTGGACTCTCACTCTGGGTGCTGAGTCTTTCCCTGCGTGGAGGCGGCCCGGACTCTCACTCTGGGCGCCGAGTCTTTGCCTGGGCGGAGTCCGCCCGGATTCACACTCTGGGTGCCGAGTCTTTGCCTGGGCGGAGGCCGCTCAGATTCACACTCTGGGCACCGAGTCTTTGCCTGGGCAGAGGCCGCCCGGATTCACACTCTGGGCGCCGAGTCTTTGCCTAGGCGGAGGCCGCCCATATTCACACTCTGGGCGCTGAGTCTTTGCCTGGGCGGAGGCCGCCCGGATTAACACTCTGGGCGCTGAGTCTTTGCCTGGTCGAAGGCCGCCCGGACTCTCACTGTGGGTGCCGAGTCTTTGCCTGGGCAGAGGCCGCCCAGATTCACACTCTGAGCGCTAAGTTTTTGCCTGGGCGGAGGCCGCTGGGACTCTCACTCTGGGTGCAGAGTCTTTCCCTGCGCGGAGGCGGCCCAGACACTCTTTCTGGGTGCAGAGTCTTTGCCTGGGCGGAGACCACCCGGATTCACACTCTGGGCGCAGAGTCTTTGCCTGGTGCGAAGGCCGCCTGGACTCTCACTGTGGGCGCCGGGTCTTTGCCTGGGCGGAAGCCGCCCGGATTCACCCTCTGGGCTCCGAGTCTTTGCCTGGGCAGAGGCCGCCCAGATTCACACTCTGGGCGCTGAGTCTTTGCCTGGGCGGAGGCCGCTTGGACTCTCACTCTGGGTGCAGAGTTTTTCCCTGCGCGGAGGCGGCCCGGACTCTCACTCTGGGCGCCGAGTCTTTGCCTGGTCGGAGACCGCCCGGATTCACACTCTGGGCACCGAGTCTTTGCTTGGGCGAAGGCCGCCCGGACTCTCACTGTGGGCGCCGAGTCTTTGCCTGGGCGGAAGCCGCCCGGATTCACACTCTGGGCGCCGAATCTTTGCCTGGGCAGAGGCCGCCCGGATTCACACTCTGGGCGCCGAGTCTTTGCCTGGGCGGAGACCGCCCGGATTCACACTCTGGGCGCCGAGTTTTTGCCTGGGCGGAGGCCACCCGGATTCACACTCTGGGTGCTGAGTCTTTCCCTGCGTGGAGGCGGCCCGGACTCTCACTCTGGGCGCCAAGTCTTTGCCTGGGCGGAGACCGCCCGGATTCACACTCTGGGCGCCGAGTCTTTGCCTGGGCGGAGGCCGCCCAGATTAACACTCTGGGCGCCGAGTCTTTGCCTGGGCGAAGGCCGCCCAGACTCTCACTCTGGGCGCCGAGTCTTTACCTGGGCGGAGGCCGTCCGGATTCACACTCTGGGCGCCGAGTCTTTGCCTGGGCGGAGGCCGCCCGGATTCACACTCTGGGCGCCGTGTCTTTGCCTGGGCGGAGGCCGCCCGGATTCACACTCTGGGCGCCGTGTCTTTGCCTGGGCGGAGGCCGCTTGGACTCTCACTCTGGGTGCTGAGTCTTTCCCTGCGTGGAGGCGGCCCGGACTCTCACTCTGGGCGCCGAGTCTTTGCCTGGGCGGAGGCCGCCCGGACTCACACTCTGGGCGCTGAGTCTTTGCCTGGGCGGAGGCCGCCCGGATTCACACTCTGGGCGCCGAGTCTTCGCCTGGGCGGAGGCTGCACGGGCTCACACTCTGGGCGCGAGTTTTTGCCTGGGCGGAGGCCGCCCGGATTCACTCTGGTTGCCGAGCTTTTGCCTGGGTGGAGGCTGCCCGGATTTACACTCTGGGCGCCGAGTCTTTGCCTGGGCAGAGGCCACCCGGATTCACACTCTGGGCGCGAGTCTTTGCCTGGGCGGAGGTCGCCCGGATTCACTCTGGTTGCCGAGCTTTTGCCTGGGTGGAGGCTGCCCGGATTTACACTCTGGGCGCCGAGTCTTTGCCTGGGCAGAGGCCGCCCGGATTCACACTCTGGGTGCTGAGTCTTTGCCTAGGCGGAGGCCGCCCATATTCACACTCTGGGCGCCGAGTCTTTGCCTGGGCAGAGGCTGCCCGGATTCACACTCTGGGCGCCGAGTCTTTGCCTGGGCAGAGGCCGCCCGGATTCACACTCTGGGCGCCGAGTCTTTGCCTGGGCGAAGGCCGCCCGGACTCTCACTGTGGGCGCCGAGTCTGTGCCTGGGCGGGGGCCGCCCGGATTCACACTCTGGGCGCCGGGTCTTTACCTGGGCGGAGGCCGCCCGGATTCACACTCTGGGCGCTGAGTCTTTGCCTGGGCGAAGGCCGCCCGGATTCACACTCTGGGCGCCGTGTCTTTGCCTGGGCGGAGGCCGCTTGGACTCTCACTCTGGGTGCTGAGTCTTTCCCTGCGTGGAGGCGGCCCGGACTCTCACTCTGGGCGCCGAGTCTTTGCCTGGGCGGAGGCCGCCCGGACTCACACTCTGGGCGCTGAGTCTTTGCCTGGGCGGAGGCCGCCCGGATTCACACTCTGGGCGCCGAGTCTTCGCCTGCGCGGAGGCTGCACGGGCTCACACTCTGGGCGCGAGTTTTTGCCTGGGCGGAGGCCGCCCGGATTCACTCTGGTTGCCGAGCTTTTGCCTGGGTGGAGGCTGCCCGGATTTACACTCTGGGCGCCGAGTCTTTGCCTGGGCAGAGGCCACCCGGATTCACACTCTGGGCGCGAGTCTTTGCCTGGGCGAAGGCCGCCCGCATTCACTCTGGTTGCCGAGCTTTTGGCTGGGTGGAGGCTGCCCGGATTTACACTCTGGGCGCCGAGTCTTTGCCTGGGCAGAGGCCGCCCGGATTCACACTCTGGGTGCCGAGTCTTTGCCTAGGCGGAGGCCGCCCATATTCACACTCTGGGCGCCGAGTCTTTGCCTGGGCAGAGGCTGCCCGCATTCACACTCTGGGCGCCGAGTCTTTGCCTGGGCAGAGGCCGCCCGGATTCACACTCTGGGCGCCGAGTCTTTGCCTGGGCGAAGGCCGCCCGGACTCTCACTGTGGGCGCCGAGTCTGTGCCTGGGCGGGGGCCGCACGGATTCACACTCTGGCCGCCGAGTCTTTGCCTGGGCGGAGGCCGTTCAGATTCACACTCTGGGCGCCGAGTCTTTGCCTAGGCGGAGGCCGCCCGGATTAACACTCTGGGCGCTGAGTCTTTGCCTGGGCGAAGGCCGCCCGGACTCTCACTGTGGGTGCCGAGTCTTTGCCTGGGCAGAGGCCGCCCAGATTCACATTCTGGGTGCTGAGTCTTTGCCTGGGCGGAGGCCGCTTGGACTCTCACTCTGGGTGCAGAGTCTTTCCCTGCGCGGAGGTGGCCCGGCCTCTCACTCTGGGCGCCGAGTCTTTGCCTGGGCGGAGACCGCCTGGATTCACACTCTGGGCACGGAGTCTTTGCCTGGGCGGAGGCCGCCCGGATTCACACTCTGGGCGCCGAGTCTTTGCCTGGGCGGAGACCGCCTGGATTCACATTCTGGGCGCCGAGTCTTTGCCTGGGCGGAGACCGCCCGGATTCACACTGGGCGCGAGTCTTTGCCTGGGCGGTGGCCGCCCGGATTCACTCTGGTTGCCGAGCTTTTGCCTGGGGGAGGCCGCCCGGATTCACACTCTGGGCGCCGAGTCTTTGCCTGGGCAGAGGCCGCCCGGATTCACACTCTGGGTGCCGAGTCTTTGCCTGGGCAGAGGCCGCCCGGACTCTAACTGCTGGCGCCGAGTCTGTGCCTGGGCGGGGGCCGCCCGGATTCACACTCTGGGAGCCGAGTCTTTGCCTGGTGCGAAGGCCGCCCGGATTCACCCTCTGGGCGCCGAGTCTTTGCCTGGGCAGAGGCCGCCCAGATTCACACTCTGGGCGCTGAGTCTTTGCCTGGGCGGAGGCCGCTTGGACTCTCACTCTGGGTGCAGAGTTTTTCCCTGCGCGGAGGCGGCCCGGACTCTCACTCTGGGTGCCGAGTCTTTGCCTGGGCGGAGACCGCCCGGATTCACACTCTGGGCGCCGAGTCTGCCTGGGCGGAGGTCGTCCGGATTCACACTCTGGGCGCCGAGTCTTTGCCTGGGCGGAGACCGCCCGGATTCACACTCTGGGTGCTGAGTCTTTGCCTGCGTGGAGGCGGCCCGGACTCTCACTCTGGGCGCCAAGTCTTTGCCTGGGCGGAGACCACCCGGATTCACACTCTGGGCGCCGAGTCTTTGCCTGGGTGGAGGCCGCCCGGATTCAGACTCTGGGCGTCGAGTCTTTGCCTGGGCGGAGGCCGCCAAGATTAACACTCTGGGCGCCGAGTCTTTGCCTGGGCGGAGGCCGCCCGGATTCACACTCTGGGCGCCGAGTCTTCGCCTGGGCGGAGGCTGCACGGGCTCACACTCTGGGCGCGAGTCTTTGGCTGGGCGGAGGCCGCCCAGATTCACTCTGGTTGCCGAGCTTTTGCCTGGGCGGAGGCCGCCCGGATTTACACTCTGGGCGCGAGTCTTTGCCTGGGCGGAGGCCGCCCGGATTCACTCTGGTTGCCGAGCTTTTGCCTGGGTTGAGGCCGCCCGGATTCACACTCTGGGCGCCGAGTCTTTGCCTGGGCAGAAGCCGCCCGGATTCACACTCTGGGCGCCGAGTCTGCCTGGGCGGAGGTCGCCCGGATTCACACTCTGGGCGCCGAGTCTTTGCCTGGGCGGAGACCGCCCGGATTCACACTCTGGGCGCCGAGTTTTTGCCTGGGCGGAGGCCGCCCGGATTCACACTCTGGGCGCCGAGTCCTTGCCTGGGCGGAGGCCGCCCAGATTCACACTCTGGGCACCGAGTCTTTGCCTGGGCGGAGGCCGCCCGGATTAACACTCTGGGCGCCGAGTCTTTGCCTGGGCGAAGGCCGCCCGGACTCTCACTGTGGGCGCCGAGTCTGTGCCTGGGCGGGGGCCGCCCGGATTCACACTCTGGGCGCTGAGTCTTTGCCTGGGCGAAGGCCGCCCGGACTCTAACTGTGGGTGCCGAGTCTTTGCCTGGGCAGAGGCCGCCCGGATTAACACTCTGGGCGCTGAGTCTTTGCCTGGGCGAAGGCCGCCCGGACTCTAACTGTGGGTGCCGAGTCTTTGCCTGGGCAGAGGCCGCCCAGATTCACACTGTGGGCGCTAAGTCTTTGCCTGGGCGGAGGCCGCTTGGACTCTCACTTTGGGTGCAGAGTCTTTCCCTGCGCGGAGGCGGCCCGGACACTCTTTCTGGGTGCCGAGTCTTTGCCTGGGCGGAGACCACCCGGATTCACACTCTGGGAGCCGAGTCTTTGCCTGGTGCGAAGGCCGCCCGGATTCACCCTCTGGGCGCCGAGTCTTTGCCTGGGCAGAGGCCGCCCAGATTCACACTCTGGGCGCTGAGTCTTTGCCTGGGCGGAGGCCGCTTGGACTCTCACTCTGGGTGCAGAGTTTTTCCCTGCGCGGAGGCGGCCCGGACTCTCACTCTGGGTGCCGAGTCTTTGCCTGGGCGGAGACCGCCCGGATTCACACTCTGGGCGCCGAGTCTGCCTGGGCGGAGGTCGCCCGGATTCACACTCTGGGCGCCGAGTCTTTGCCTGGGCGGAGACCGCCCGGATTCACACTCTGGGTGCTGAGTCTTTCCCTGCGTGGAGGCGGCCCGGACTCTCACTCTGGGCGCCAAGTCTTTGCCTGGGCGGAGACCACCCGGATTCACACTCTGGGCGCCGAGTCTTTGCCTGGGTGGAGGCCGCCCGGATTCAGACTCTGGGCGTCGAGTCTTTGCCTGGGCGGAGGCCGCCCAGATTAACACTCTGGGCGCCGAGTCTTTGCCTGGGCGAAGGCCGCCCAAACTTTCACTCTGGGCGCCGAGTCTTTACCTGGGCGGAGGCCGCCCGGATTCACACTCTGGGCGCCGAGTCTTTGCCTGGGCGGAGGCCACCCGGATTCACACTCTGGGTGCGAGTCTTTGCCTGGGCGGAGGCCGTTCGGATTCACACTCTGGGCGTCGTGTCTTTGCCTGGGCGGAGGCCGCTTGGACTCTCACTCTGGGTGCTGAGTCTTTCCCTGCGTGGAGGCGGCCCGGACTCTCACTCTGGGCGCCGAGTCTTTGCCTGGGCGGAGGCCACCCGGATTCACACTCTGGGCGCAGAGTCTTTGCCTGGGCGGAGGCCGCCCGGATTCACACTCTGGGCGCCGAGTCTTTGCCTGGGCGGAAACCGCCCGGATTCACACTCTGGGCGCCGAGTCTTTGCCTGGGCGGAGGCCGCCCGGATTCACACTCTGGGCGCCGAGTCTTTGCCTGGGCGGTGGCCGCCCGGATTCACACTCTGGGCGCCGAGTCTTCGCCTGGGCGGAGGCTGCATGGGCTCACACTCTGGGCGCCGAGTCTTTGCCTGGGCGGAGACCGCCCGGATTCACACTCTGGGCGCCGAGTCTGCCTGGGCGGAGGTCGCCCGGATTCACACTCTGGGCGCCGAGTCTTTGCCTGGGCGGAGACCGCCCGGATTCACACTCTGGGCGCCGAGTTTTTGCCTGGGCGGAGGCCACCCGGATTCACACTCTGGGTGCTGAGTCTTTCCCTGCGTGGAGGCGGCCCGGACTCTTACTCTGGGCGCCAAGTCTTTGCCTGGGCGGAGACCGCCCGGATTCACACTCTGGGCGCCGAGTCTGCCTGGGCGGAGGTCGCCGGGATTCACACTCTGGGCGCCGAGTCTTTGCCTGGGCGGAGACCGCCCGGATTCACACTCTGGGCGCCGAGTTTTTGCCTGGGCGGAGGCCACCCGGATTCACACTCTGGGTGCTGAGTCTTTCCCTGCGTGGAGGCGGCCCGGACTCTCACTCTGGGCGCCAAGTCTTTGCCTGGGCGGAGACCGCCCGGATTCACACTCTGGGCGCTGAGTTTTTGCCTGGGCGGAGGCCGCCCGGATTCACACTCTGGGCGCTGAGTCTTTGCCTGGGCGGAGACCGCCCGGATTCACACTCTGGGCGCCATGTGTTTGCCTGGGCGGAGGCCGCCCTGACTCTCATTCTGGGCGCCGAGTCTTTGCCTGGGTGATGGCCGCCCGGACTCTCACTCTGGGCGCCAAATCTTTACCTGGGCGGAGGCCACCCGGATTCACACTCTGGGCGCGAGTCTTTGCCTGGGCGGAGGCCGCCCGGATTCACACTCTGGGCGCCGTGTCTTTGCCTGGGCGGAGACCGCCCGGATTCACACTCTGGGCGCCGAGTTTTTGCCTGGGCGGAGGCCACCCGGATTCACACTCTGGGTGCTGAGTCTTTCCCTGCGTGGAGGCGGCCCGGACTCTTACTCTGGGCGCCAAGTCTTTGCCTGGGAGGAGGCCGCCCGGATTAACACTCTGGGCGCCGAGTCTTTGCCTGGGCGGAGGCCGCCCGGATTCACACTCTGGGTGCCGAGTCTTCGCCTGGGCGGAGGCTGCACGGGCTCACACTCTGGGCGCGAGTCTTTGGCTGGGCGGAGGCCGCCCAGATTCACTCTGGTTGCCGAGCTTTTGCCTGGGCGGAGGCCGCCCGGATTTACACTCTGGGCGCGAGTCTTTGCCTGGGCGGAGGCCGCCCGGATTCACTCTGGTTGCCGAGCTTTTGCCTGGGTGGAGGCCGCCCGGATTCACACTCTGGGCGCCGAGTCTTTGCCTGGGCAGAGGCCGCCCGGATTCACACTCTGGGCGCCGAGTCTGCCAGGGCGGAGGTCGCCCGGATTCACACTCTGGGCGCCGAGTCTTTGCCTGGGCGGAGACCGCCCGGATTCACACTCTGGGCGCCGAGTTTTTGCCTGGGCGGAGGCCACCCGGATTCACACTCTGGGTGCTGAGGCTTTCCCTGCGCGGAGGCCGCCCGGATTAACACTCTGGGCACCGAGTCTTTGCCTGGGTGAAGGCCGCCCGGACTCTCACTGTGGGCGCCGAGTCTGTGCCTGGGTGGGGGCCGCCCGGATTCACACTCTGGGCGCCGAGTCTTTGCCTGGGCGGAGGCCGCTCAGATTCACACTCTGGGCACCGAGTCTTTGCCTGGGCAGAGGCCGCCCGGATTCACACTCTGGGCGCCGAGTCTTTGCCTGGTGCGAAGGCCGCCCGGACTCTCACTCTGGGCGCAGAGTCTTTGCCTGGGCGGAGGCCACCCGGATTCACACTCTGGGCGCTGAGTCTTTGCCTGGGCGGAGACCACCCGGATTCACACTCTGGGCGCCGAGTCTTTGCCTGGGTGGAGGCCGCCCGGATTCAGACTCTGGGCGTTGAGTCTTTGCCTGGGCGGAGGCCGCCCAGATTCACACTCTGGGCGTCGAGTCTTTGCCTGGGCAGAGGCCGCCCGGATTCACACTCTGGGCGCCGAGTCTTTGCCTGGGCAGAGGCCGCCCAGATTCACACTCTGAGCGCTAAGTCTTTGCCTGGGCGGAGGCCGCTTGGACTCTCACTCTGGGTGCAGAGTCTTTCCCTGCGCGGAGGCGGCCCAGACACTCTTTCTGGGTGCAGAGTCTTTGCCTGGGCGGAGACCACCCGGATTCACACTCTGGGCGCCGAGTCTTTGCCTGGTGCGAAGGCCGCCCGGACTCTCACTGTGGGCGCCGGGTCTTTGCCTGGGCGGAAGCCGCCCGGATTCACCCTCTGGGCGCCGAGTCTTTGCCTGGGCAGAGGCCGCCCAGATTCACACTCTGGGCGCTGAGTCTTTGCCTGGGCGGAGGCCGCTTGGACTCTCACTCTGGGTGCAGAGTTTTTCCCTGCGCGGAGGCGGCCCGGACTCTCACTCTGGGTGCCGAGTCTTTGCCTGGTCGGAGACCGCCCGGATTCACACTCTGGGCACCGAGTCTTTGCCTGGGCGAAGGCCGCCCGGACTCTCACTGTGGGCGCCGAGTCTTTGCCTGGGCGGAAGCCGCCCGGATTCACACTCTGGGCGCCGAGTCTTTGCCTGGGCAGAAGCTGCCCGGATTCACACTCTGGGCGCCGAGTCTTTGCCTGGGCGGAGACCGCCCGGATTCACACTCTGGGCGCCGAGTTTTTGCCTGGGCGGAGGCCAAATGGATTCACACTCTGGGTGCTGAGTCTTTCCCTGCGTGGAGGCGGCCCGGACTCTCACTCTGGGCGCCAAGTCTTTGCCTGGGCGGAGACCGCCCGGATTCACACTCTGGGCGCTGAGTGTTTGCCTGGGCGGAGGCCGCCCGGATTCACACTCTGGGCGTCGAGTCTTTGCCTGGGCGGAGGCCGCCCAGACTCTCACTCTGGGCGCCGAGTCTTTGCCTGGGCGAAGGCCGCCCAGACTCTCACTCTGGGCGCCGAGTCTTTACCTGGGCGGAGACCGCCCGGATTCACACTCTGGGCGCCGAGTCTTTGCCTGGGTGGAGGCCACCCGGATTCACACTCTGGGCGCGAGCCTTTGCCTGGGCGGAGGCCGCCCGGATTCACACTCTGGGCGCCGTGTCTTTGCCTGGGCGGAGGCCGCTTGGAATCTCACTCTGGGTGCTGAGTCTTTCCCTGCGTGGAGGCGGCCCGGACTCTCACTCTGGGTGACGAGTGTTTGCCTGGGCGGAGGCCGCCCGGATTCACACTCTGGGCGCCGAGTCTTTGCCTGGGCGAAGGCCGCCCAGACTCTCACTCTGGGCGCCGAGTCTTTACCTGGGCAGAGGCGGCCCGGACTCTCACTCTGGGCGCCGAGTCTTTGCCTGGGCGGAGGCCGCCCGGATTCACTCTGGTTGCCGAGCTTTTGCCTGGGTGGAGGCCGCCCGGATTTACACTCTGTGCGCCGAGTCTTTGCCTGGGCAGAGGCCGCCCGGATTCACACTCTGGGCGCGAGTCTTTGCCTGGGCGGAGGCCGCCCGGTTTCACTCTGGTTGCCGAGCTTTTGCCTGGGTGGAGGCCGCCCGGATTCACACTCTGGGCGCCGAGTCTTTGCCTTGGCAGAGTCCGCCCGGATTCACACTCTGGGTGCCGAGTCTTTGCCTGGGCGGAGGCCGCTCAGATTCACACTCTGGGCACCGAGTCTTTGCCTGGGCAGAGGCCGCCCGGATTCACACTCTGGGCGCCGAGTCTTTGCCTAGGCGGAGGCCGCCCATATTCACACTCTGGGCGCTGAGTCTTTGCCTGGGCGGAGGCCGCCCGGATTAACACTCTGGGCGCTGAGTCTTTGCCTGGTCGAAGGCCGCCCGGACTCTCACTGTGGGTGCCGAGTCTTTGCCTGGGCAGAGGCCGCCCAGATTCACACTCTGAGCGCTAAGTTTTTGCCTGGGCGGAGGCCGCTTGGACTCTCACTCTGGGTGCAGAGTCTTTCCCTGCGCGGAGGCGGCCCAGACACTCTTTCTGGGTGCAGAGTCTTTGCCTGGTGCGAAGGCCGCCCGGACTCTCACTGTGGGCGCCGGGTCTTTGCCTGGGCGGAAGCCGCCCGGATTCACCCTCTGGGCGCCGAGTCTTTGCCTGGGCAGAGGCCGCCCAGATTCACACTCTGGGCGCTGAGTCTTTGCCTGGGCGGAGGCCGCTTGGACTCTCACTCTGGGTGCAGAGTTTTTCCCTGCGCGGAGGCGGCCCGGACTCTCACTCTGGGCGCCGAGTCTTTGCCTGGTCGGAGACCGCCCGGATTCACACTCTGGGCACCGAGTCTTTGCTTGGGCGAAGGCCGCCCGGACTCTCACTGTGGGCGCCGAGTCTTTGCCTGGGCGGAAGCCTCCCGGATTCACACTCTGGGCGCCGAATCTTTGCCTGGACAGAGGCCGCCCGGATTCACACTCTGGGCGCCGAGTCTTTGCCTGGGCGGAGACCGCCCGGATTCACACTCTGGGCGCCGAGTTTTTGCCTGGGCGGAGGCCACCCGGATTCACACTCTGGGTGCTGAGTCTTTCCCTGCGTGGAGGCGGCCCGGACTCTCACTCTGGGCGCCAAGTCTTTGCCTGGGCGGAGACCGCCCGGATTCACACTCTGGGCGCCGAGTCTTTGCCTGGGCGGAGGCCGCCCGGATTCACACTCTGGGCGTCGAGTCTTTGCCTGGGCGGAGGCCGCCCAGATTAACACTCTGGGCGCCGAGTCTTTGCCTGGGCGAAGGCCGCCCAGACTCTCACTCTGGGCGCCGAGTTTTTACCTGGGCGGAGGCCGTCCGGATTCACACTCTGGGCGCCGAGTCTTTGCCTGGGCGGAGGCCGCCCGGATTCACACTCTGGGCGCCATGTCTTTGCCTGGGCGGAGGCCGCCCGGATTCACACTCTGGGCGCCGTGTCTTTGCCTGGGCGGAGGCCGCTTGGACTCTCACTCTGGGTGCTGAGTCTTTCCCTGCGTGGAGGCGGCCCGGACTCTCACTCTGGGCGCCGAGTCTTTGCCTGGGCGGAGGCCGCCCGGACTCACACTCTGGGCGCTGAGTCTTTGCCTGGGCGGAGGCCGCCCGGATTCACACTCTGGGCGCCGAGTCTTCGCCTGGGCGGAGGCTGCGCGGGCTCACACTCTGGGCGCGAGTTTTTGCCTGGGCGGAGGCCGCCCGGATTCACTCTGGTTGCCGAGCTTTTGCCTGGGTGGAGGCTGCCCGGATTTACACTCTGGGCGCCGAGTCTTTGCCTGGGCAGAGGCCACCCGGATTCACACTCTGGGCGCGAGTCTATGCCTGGGCGGAGGCCGCCCGGATTCACTCTGGTTGCCGAGATTTTGCCTGGGTGGAGGCTGCCCGGATTTACACTCTGGGCGCCGAGTCTTTGCCTGGGCAGAGGCCGCCCGGATTCACACTCTGGCTGCCGAGTCTTTGCCTAGGCGGAGGCCGCCCATATTCACACTCTGGGCGCCGAGTCTTTGCCTGGGCAGAGGCCGCCCGGATTCACACTCTGGGCGCCGAGTCTTTGCCTGGGCGAAGGCCGCCCGGACTCTCACTGTGGGCGCCGAGTCTGTGCCTGGGCGGGGGCCGCCCGGATTCACACTCTGGGCGCCGAGTCTTTGCCTGGGCAGAGGCCGTTCAGATTCACACTCTGGGCGCCGAGTCTTTGCCTAGGCGGAGGCCGCCCGGATTAACACTCTGGGCGCTGAGTCTTTGCCTGGGCGAAGGCCGCCCGGACTCTCACTGTGGGTGCCGAGTCTTTGCCTGGGCAGAGGCCGCCCAGATTCACATTCTGGGTGCTGAGTCTTTGCCTGGGCGGAGGCCGCTTGGACTCTCACTCTGGGTGCAGAGTCTTTCCCTGCGCGGAGGTGGCCCGGCCTCTCACTCTGGGCGCCGAGTCTTTGCCTGGGCGGAGACCGCCTGGATTCACACTCTGGGCACGGAGTCTTTGCCTGGGCGGAGGCCGCCCGGATTCACACTCTGGGCGCCGAGTCTTTGCCTGGGCGGAGACCGCCTGGATTATCACTCTGGGCGCCGAGTCTTTGCCTGGGCGGAGACCGCCCGGATTCACACTCTGGGCGCGAGTCTTTGCCTGGGCGGAGGCCGCCCGGATTCACTCTGGTTGCCGAGCTTTTGCCTTGGGGGAGGCCGCCCGGATTCACACTCTGGGCGCCGAGTCTTTGCCTGGACAGAGGCCGCCCGGATTCACACTCTGGGTGCCGAGTCTTTGCCTGGGCAGAGGCCGCCCGGACTCTCACTGCTGGCGCCGAGTCTGTTCCTGGGCGGGGGCCGCCCGGATTCACACTCTGGGCGCCGAGTCTTTGCCTGGGCGGAGGCCGCTCAGATTCACACTCTGGGCGCCGAGTCTTTGCCTGGGCAGAGGCCGCCCGGATTCACACTCTGGGCGCCGAGTCTTTGCCTAGGCGGAGGCCGCCCATATTCACACTCTGGGCGCTGAGTCTCTTCCTGGGCGGAGGCCGCTTGGACTCTCACTCTGGGTGCAGAGTCTTTCCCTGCGCGGAGGCGGCCCGGACACTCTTTCTGGGTGCCGAGTCTTTGCCTGGGCGGAACCGCCCGGATTCACACTCTGGGCGCCAAGTCTTTGCCTGGGCGGAGGCCGCCCGGACTCTCACTGTGGGCGCCGAGTCTTTGCCTGGGCGGAAGCCGCCCGGATTCACAGTCTGGGCGCCGAGTCTTTGCCTGGGCAGAGCCCGCCCAGATTCACACTCTGGGCGCAGAGTCTTTGCCTGGGCGGAGGCCGCTTGGACTCTCACTCTGGGTGCAGAGTCTTTCCCTGCGCGGAGGCGGCCCGGACTCTCACTCTGGGCGCCGAGTCTTTGCCTGGGCGGAGACCGCCCGGATTCACACTCTGGGCGCCGAGTCTTTGCCTGGGCGGAGGTCGCCCGGATTCACACTCTGGGCGCCGAGTTTTTGCCTGGGTGGAGGCCACCCGGATTCACACTCTGGGTGCTGAGTCTTTCCCTGCGTGGAGGCGGCCCGGAATCTCACTCTGGGCGCCAAGTCTTTGCCTGGGCGGAGACCGCCCGGATTCACACTCTGGGCGCCGAGTCTTTGCCTGGGCGGAGGCCGCCCGGATTCACACTCTGGGCGTCGAGTCTTTGCCTGGGCGGAGGCCGCCCAGATTCACACTCTGGGCACCGAGTCTTTGCCTAGGCGAAGGCCGCCCGGACTCTCACTCTGGGCACCGAGTCTTTGCCTGGGCGGAGGCCGCCCGGATTCACACTCTGGGCGCAGAGTCTTTGCCTGGGCGGAGGCCGCCCGGATTCACACTCTGGGCGTCGAGTTTTTGCCTGGGCGGAGACCGCCCGGATTCACAGTCTGGGCGCCGAGTCTTTGCCTGGGCGGAGGCCGCCCAGATTCACACTCTGGGCACCGAGTCTTTGCCTAGGCGAAGGCCGCCCGGACTCTCACTCTGGGCACCGAGTCTTTGCCTGGGCGGAGGCCGCCCGGATTCACACTCTGGGCGCAGAGTCTTTGCCTGGGCGGAGACCGCCCGGATTCACACTCTGGGCGCTGAGTCTTTGCCTGGGCGGAGGCCGCCCGGATTCACTCTGGGTGCCGAGTCTTTGCCTGGGCGGAGGCCACTCGGACTCTCACTATGGGTGCTGAGTCTTTCCCTGCGCGGAGGCGGCCCGGACTCTCACTCTGGGCGCCGAGTCTTTGCCTGGGCGGAGACCGCCCGGATTCACACTCTGGGCGCCGAGTCTTTGCTGTGCGAAGGCCGCCCATATTCACACTCTGGGCGCCGAGTCTTTGCCTGGGCGGAGACCGCCCGGATTCACACTCTGGGTGCTGAGTCTTTCCCTGCGTGGAGGCGGCCCGGACTCTCACTCTGGGCGCCAAGTCTTTGCCTGGGCGGAGACCACCCGGATTCACACTCTGGGCGCCGAGTCTTTGCCTGGGTGGAGGCCGCCCGAATTCAGACTCTGGGCGTCGAGTCTTTGCCTGGGCGGAGGCCGCCCAGATTAACACTCTGGGCGCCGAGTCTTTGCCTGGGCGAAGGCCGCCCAGACTCTCACTCTGGGCGCCGAGTCTTTACCTGGGCGGAGGCCGCCCGGATTCACACTCTGGGCGCCGAGTCTTTGCCTGGGCGGAGGCCACCCGGATTCACACTCTGGGCGCGAGTCTTTGCCTGGGCGGAGGCCGTTCGGATTCACACTCTGGGCGCCGTGTCTTTGCCTGGGCGGAGGCCGCTTGGACTCTCACTCTGGGTGCTGAGTCTTTCCCTGCGTGGAGGCGGCCCGGACTCTCACTCTGGGCGCCGAGTCTTTGCCTGGGCGGAGGCCGCCCGGATTCACACTCTGGGCGCAGAGTCTTTGCCTGGGCGGAGGCCGCCCGGATTCACACTCTGGGCGCAGAGTCTTTGCCTGGGCGGAGGCCGCCCGGATTCACACTCTGGGCGCCGAGTCTTTGCCTGGGCGGAGACCGCCCGGATTCACACTCTGGGCGCCGAGCCTTTGCCTGGGCGGAGGCCGCCCGGATTCACACTCTGGGCGCCGAGTCTTTGCCTGGGCGGAGGCCGCCCGGATTCACACTCTGGGTGCCGAGTCTTTGCCTGGGCAGAGCTGTCACAGGAGGGCCCTCACACCATGACATGCAGGTCCCTCATTTATACCCGTCTGGGCTCCCTCCAGCAGCACAGATGGGTGATCAGCATATCCCCAGGGAGCACAGCTACGGCTTGACAATCTGGCAGCAATTGATGGGTACAGTGGCTGTGTTTGATAGCACAGTGGCGGCAATTTACGGGCATAGTGGTTGCGTTTGATGGGCACAGTGAGCCAGCGTTTGCTGGGCACGGTGAGGCGGTGTTTGCTGGGCACAGTGAGGCGCCATTTTTTGGGCGCAGTGAGGCGTTTTCTGGGCACAGTGAGGCGTTTTCTGGGCATGGTGAAGTGGCGTTTGTTGGGCACAGTGAGGTGGCGTTTGCTGGGCACAGTGAGGGGCATTTTTTGGGCACAGTGAGGCATTTGCTGGGCACAGTGAGGCGGCAATTGCTGGGAGCAGTGAGGTGGCGTTTGCTGTGCGCAGTGAGGCGGCGATTTCTGGGCACAGTGAGATAGTGATTTCTGGGCACAGTGAGGCGGCATTTTTTGGGCGTGGTGAGGCAGCGATTTCTGGGCACAGTGAGGCGGCGTTTGTGGGGCACAGTGAGGCGTATTGGCAGAACAATGTACTGTATATGTAGTCAGTGCTATGCACGGGGCCCCGCCCCCTCTCCAAGCTCCTCTCTATCTCTCCCTCCCAGCAAGTCTCCGCCCGCTTGAGTCCATAATTTTTGTCAACTGCTGAACAAATATCCCGCGCATGCGCTAATAACAGCTTGAAGCCATACTTTTTCTTGACCAGTGAACAAAATCGTGGGGTGGGCGGGGCTGCTGCTGACGTTCTAACCATATGTTCAGCTCCGCCCACCCACCCGCAAGTCTCCGCCCACTTGATTGTAGAATTTTTCTCCATCGTGAAAATACATATACTGCGCATGCGCTGTTAATGTCAGGGAATTTGCGCATGCGCGGTAAAGGCCTGCCGTCGGCTGTTTCAGTGACGGAGCCGCACCGGAAGTGACGGGGTGAGCTGTTTTCATAAGTCGCAGGAAATTTAACAACACCGGGACACAGTGCTCCTAAGGAATTTTTTTTTTAAAAGGACATGTTTAACCACTTCAATACAGGGCACTTTCGCCCCCTTCCTTCCCAGCCCAATTTTCAGCTTTCAGCGCTCTAGCGCTTTCAGTGACAATTGCGCGGTCATGCTACACTGTACCCAAATGAAATTTTTATCATTTTGTTCGCACAAATAGAGCTTTATTTTGGTGGTATTTATTCACGACTCTGTTTTTTATTTTTTGCGATATAAGCTCAAAGAAGCGGAAATTTGGAAAAAAAAAAACAATATTTTCTTTTTTCTACTTCAATAAAAATCCAATAAAATCTAATTTTGTCATAAATTTAAGCCAAAATGTATTCTGCTACATGTTTTTGGTAAAAAAAAATCCGTTAAGTGTATAATAATTGGTTTGTGTGATCACGGACATATGTACGCAAATGATCATGTACATATGTGTGCAGGTGATCACGTACATATGTGTGCAGGTGATCACGTACATATGTGTGCAGATAATCATTGGGACATGTGATTTTAGTGGGACATATGTGGGGGACATGTTTTTATTATTAGGGACATGTGTTTTTATTATTTGGGGACATGTATGTTTTGGGGACATGTGTGGGGACATTGTGTTTATACTGTGTGGTGTGTTTACTGTGTACACTAGACTGGTGATCAGTGAGTAAAAAGCTGTAAAAAGCAGCTCATACTCACTGATCAGCAGCCGGCTGCAGCGATCTGCTCTCCTCTCCACAGCGATGACTTCTGTGTGAGGAGAGGAGGAGCCGATTGCCTAGCAACCGGCTGTTTGTTTACATCACATGACGGCCGTGATTGGACACGGCCGTCATGTGATCAGGAGGGCCAATCACAGAGCCCTCCTGCCGATCTGAGATGCGCCGTGTCCGGGTGACACGGGCGCATCGGGATCGCGCCGCTGCGCGGGCGCGCGCGCGATCCCGCTACTCCTGAATGACGTTCCTGAACGTCCTATCAGGAGTAGGCGGCTCCCACCCGGCCGTATATGTGCATTGGCCGGGTGGGAAGTGGTTAAATAATTTGTTTTCTTTTTTAACTGCTTGTGGGGGTGGGACGTTGTAATTTGGCGGGCCGCCAGGTCATAGGAAAACATTATATATATATATATATATATATATATATATATATATATATATATATAGTGTGAGATTACTCATAGAATATCAGATATAAGGATACAGCAGCAGTCTGCCCATATTTCCAGGGAGACAGATCAGAGCGCTCCATCATGACTACAATACAGAGAAGTTCCTTTACACACCATACACAGAACACAATGCAACACCAATCACCCCGCACTCACGTTCAGCCAGCATCACCATGGCAACTCCTAGGATTGGAAGGGGGAGCGGAACGGAGCAATCACGTGACGTCTCGCGCTGCATGAATTTCTCCAGCTGATACGTCCAGTCCGCGCTATGGTCACGTGGCGGATTAGCTACAGTCACGTGAACAGCTTGTACCAGCGGACCGTTAGGCATGACGTCACAGGAGGCGGAGTCGCAAGGGCCGCGGGACTATAAATACAGGAAACCGAGGGCTGCACGGACATTCTAATCCAGCGCTCGTCTGAGCAACATCTCTCTAGTCTAGCTCCAGGTTCAACGGCCGCTATCGCTGATCACATAGCAAGGAAACTCAGCAAAACGAATACAAAGGAAGGGCAGAGGCAGGTCGGGGCGCTGAAGCGCCTGTGTGTCTATTTCTATATATGTATGGTTTAAACTGGGTATATATATATATATATATATATATTTTTTTTTATATACACACATACACATTATATATATATATATATATATATATATATATATATATATACACACATACACATTATATATATATTTATATTATACATATATATATATATAATATATATATATATATATTATATACATATATATATATATATATATATATATATATATATATACACACATACATATATATTATATATATATATATATACACATACACATTATATATACATACATATATTATATATATATATATATATATATATATAAAATGTATGTGTGTGTGTGTGTGTGTGTGTATGTATGTATATATATATATATATATATATATATATATATATATATATACACTTAATTATAAATATAATACTGACTTATTTAGAAATATAATACACACAATTATAAATACACACACAAACACTTATTTATGAATACACACATTTATAAATATAATACACACACTTATTTATAAATACACACACACACACACACACACACGCTTATTTATAAATACACACACACTTATTTATAAATATAATACACAGTTATTTATAAATACACACATACACTTATTTATAAATACACACGCACTTATTTATAAATACACACACAAACACTTATTTATAAATACACACACACACACACTTATTTATAAATACACACAGTTATTTAACCACTTCCCTCCCAAGGTACGTCCAGGGACGTCCTTGACTTTCCGGGGGTATATCTGAATGATGCCTGAGGCCACAGACATCATTCAGATATCAATGTTTTCAGCCGGCGATTCCCTGCACCATAAGAACTATCATAGCAGCTGTTCCGCCGCTTGATCGTTCTTACAAGAGGCGGGAGGGGACATGCTTCTACGGACTCACCGCTTCCATCTGGACATGTCTGTAGGTCTCCATCCTTTCTAATCTATCCCGTGCATCCTCTGTGTACTCTGGACATGTCCCTGGGTCTCCATCCCTTCTAATCTATCCCGTGTATCCTCTGTGTACCCTGGACATGTCCCTGGGTCTCCATTAGAGCTGCAACTAACGATTAATTTGTCTGTCGACTAATCTATCGATTATTTTTTAGATTAATCAACTACTATCCGATTATTTTTTTTATTTTTTAATGAATCTAGTGTTTTTTTTGATTTAACTAATTAATCCTTTGGATAACCTTTAGAGTATTGTATTGCAGAGTATTGTATAGTATTGCAGAGTATTGTATTGTATTGGCGGGCAGAGTATTGCATTGGCGGGCAGAGTATTGCATTGGTGGGCAGAGTATTGCATTGGCGGGCAGAGTATTGTACTGTATTGGCGGGCAGAGTATTGTACTGTATTGGCGGGCAGAGTATTGTACTGTATTGACTGGCAGAGTATTGGCGAGCAGAGTATTGAACTGTATTGGCGGGCAGAGTATTGTACTGTATTGGCTGGCAGAGTATTGGCGGGCAGAGTATTGTATTGTATTGGCTGGCAGAGCATTGGCGGGCAGAGTATTGTACGTCCAGGGACGTCCTTGACTTTCCGGGGGTATATCTGAATGATGCCTGAGGCCACAGACATCATTCAGATATCAACGTTTTCAGCCGGCGGAGGACTCACCATGGGTGGCGAGTTTTTGCCTGGGCGAAGGCCGCCCGGACTCTCACTCTGGGCGCCGAGTCTTTGCCTGGGCGAAGGCCGCCCAGACTCTCACTCTGGGCGCCGAGTCTTTGCCTGGGCGGAGGCTGCCCGGATTCACACTCTGGGCGCCGAGTCTTTGCCTGGGCGGAGGCCACCCGGATTCACACTCTGGGCGCGAGTCTTTGCCTGGGCGGAGGCCGCTTGGACTCTCACTCTGGGTGCTGAGTCTTTCCCTGCGTGGAGGCGGCCCGGACTCTCACTCTGGGCGCCGAGTCATTGCCTGGGCGGAGGCCACCCGGATTCACACTCTGGGCGCAGAGTCTTTGCCTGGGCGGAGGCCGCCTGGATTCACACTCTGGGCGCCGAGTCTTTGCCTGGGCGGAGGCTGCCCGGATTCACACTCTGGGCGCCGAGTCTTTGCCTGGGCGGAGACCACCCGGATTCACACTCTGGGCGCCGAGTCCTTGCCTGGGTGGAGGCCGCCCGGATTCACACTCTGGGCGCCGAGTCTTCGCCTGGGCGGAGGCTGCATGGGCTCACACTCTGGGCGCCGAGTCTTTGCCTGGGCGGAGACCGCCCGGATTCACACTCTGGGCGCCGAGTCTGCCTGGACGGAGGTCGCCCGGATTCACACTCTGGGCGCCGAGTCTTTGCCTGGGCGGAGACCGCCCGGATTCACACTCTGGGCGCCGAGTTTTTGCCTGGGCGGAGGCCACCCGGATTCACACTCTGGGTGCTGAGTCTTTCCCTGCGTGGAGGCGGCCCAGACTCTCACTCTGGGCGTCGAGTCTTTGCCTGGGCGGAGACCGCCCGGATTCACACTCTGGGCGCTGAGTTTTTGCCTGGGCGGAGGCCGCCCGGATTCACACTCTGGGCGCTGAGTCTTTGCCTGGGCGGAGACCGCCCGGATTCACACTCTGGGCGCCATGTGTTTGCCTGGGCGGAGGCCGCCCTGACTCTCATTCTGGGCGCCGAGTCTTTGCCTGGGTGATGGCCGCCCGGACTCTCACTCTGGGCGCCAAATCTTTACCTGGGCGGAGGCCACCCGGATTCACACTCTGGGCGCGAGTCTTTGCCTGGGCGGAGGCCGCCCGGATTCACACTCTGGGCGCCGTGTCTTTGCCTGGGTGGAGGCCGCTTGGACTCTCACTCTGGGTGCTGAGTCTTTCCCTGCGTGGAGGCGGCCCGGACTCTCACTCTGGGCGCAGAGTCTTTGCCTGGGCGGAGACCGCCCGGATTCACACTCTGGGCGCCGAGTTTTTGCCTGGGCGGAGGCCACCCGGATTCACACTCTGGGTGCTGAGTCTTTCCCTGCGTGGAGGCGGCCCGGACTCTCACTCTGGGCGCCAAGTCTTTGCCTGGGCGGAGACCGCCCGGATTCACACTCTGGGTGCTGAGTTTTTGCCTGGGCGGAGGCCGCCCGGATTCACACTCTGGGCGCTGAGTCTTTGCCTGGGCGGAGACCGCCCGGATTCACACTCTGGGCGCCATGTGTTTGCCTGGGCGGAGGCCGCCCTGACTCTCATTCTGGGCGCCGAGTCTTTGCCTGGGTGATGGCCGCCCGGACTCTCACTCTGGGCGCCAAATCTTTACCTGGGCGGAGGCCACCTGGATTCACACTCTGGGCGCGAGTCTTTGCCTGGGCGGAGGCCGCCCGGATTCACACTCATGGCGCCGTGTCTTTGCCTGGGTGGAGGCCGCTTGGACTCTCACTCTGGGTGCTGAGTCTTTCCCTGCGTGGAGGCGGCCCGGACTCTCACTCTGGGCGCAGAGTCTTTGCCTGGGCGGAGGCCGCCCGGATTCACACTCTGGGCGCTGAGTCTTTGCCTGGGCGGAGGCCGCCCAGATTCACTCTGGTTGCCGAGCTTTTGCCTGGGCGGAGGCCGCCCGGATTTACACTCTGGGCGCCGAGTCTTTGCCTGGGCAGAGGCTGCCCGGATTCACACTCTGGGCGCGAGTCTTTGCCTGGGCGGAGGCCGCCCGGATTCACTCTGGTTGCCGAGCTTTTGCCTGGGTGGAGGCCGCCCGGATTCACACTCTGGGCGCCGAGTCTTTGCCTGGGCGGAGGCCGCCCGGATTCACACTCTGGGTGCCGAGTCTTTGCCTAGGCGGAGGCCGCCCATATTCACACTCTGGGCGCCGAGTCTTTGCCTGGGCAGAGGCCGCCCGGATTCACACTCTGGGCGCCATGTGTTTGCCTGGGCGGAGACCGCCCGGATTCACACTCTGGGCGCCGAGTCTTTGCCTGGGCAGAGACCGCCCGGATTCACACTCTGGGCGCCGAGTCTTTGCCTGGGCGGAGGCCGCCCAGATTCACACTCTGGGCACCGAGTCTTTGCCTGGGCGGAGGCCGCCCATATTAACACTCTAGGCGCCGAGTCTTTGCCTGGGCGGAGGCCGCCCGGACTCTCACTCTGGGCGCCGAGTCTTTGCCTGGGCAGAGGCCGCCCGGATTCACACTCTGGGCGCAGAGTCTTTGCCTGGGCGGAGACCGCCCGGATTCACACTGGGGGCGCCGAGTCTTTGCCTGGGCGGAGACCGCCCGGATTCACACTCTGGGCGCCGAGTCTTTGCCTGGGCGGAGGCCGCCCAGATTCACACTCTGGGCACCGAGTCTTTGCCTAGGCGAAGGCCGCCCGGACTCTCACTCTGGGCACCGAGTCTTTGCCTGGGCAGAGGCCGCCCGGATTCACACTCTGGGCGCAAAGTCTTTACCTGGGCGGAGACCGCCCGGATTCACACTCTGGGCGCCGAGTCTTTGCCTGGGCGGAGACCGCCCGGATTCACACTCTGGGCGCCGAGTCTTTGCCTGGGCGGAGCCCGCCCAGATTCACACTCTGGGCACCGAGTCTTTGCCTAGGCGAAGGCCGCCAAGATTCACACTCTGGGCACCGAGTCTTTGCCTAGGCGAAGGCCGCCCGGACTCTCACTCTGGGCACCGAGTCTTAGCCTGGGCGGAGGCCGCCTGGATTCACACTCTGGGCGCCGAGTCTTTGCCTGGGCGGAGGCCGCCCGGATTCACTCTGGGTGCCGAGTCTTTGCCTGGGCGGAGGCCACTCGGACTCTCACTCTGGGTGCAGAGTCTTTCCCTGCGCGGAGGCGGCCCGGACACTCTTTCTGGTTGCCGAGTCTTTGCCTGGGCGGAGACCACCCGGATTCACACTCTGGGCGCCGAGTCTTTGCCTGGTGCGAAGGCCACCCGGACTCTCACTGTGGGCGCCGGGTCTTTGCCTGGGCGGAAGCCGCCCGGATTCACCCTCTGGGCGCCGAGTCTTTGCCTGGGCAGAGGCCGCCCAGATTCACACTCTGGGCGCTGAGTCTTTGCCTGGACGGAGGCCGCTTGGACTCTCACTCTGGGTGCAGAGTTTTTCCCTGCGCGGAGGCGGCCCGGACTCTCACTCTGGGCGCCGAGTCTTTGCCTGGGCGGAGACCGCCCGGATTCACACTCTGGTCGCCGAGTCTGCCTGGGCGGAGGTCGCCCGGATTCACACTCTGGGCGCCGAGTCTTTGCCTGGGCGGAGACCGCCCGGATTCACACTCTGGGTGCTGAGTCTTTCCCTGCGTGGAGGCGGCCCGGACTCTCACTCTGGGCGCCAAGTCTTTGCCTGGGTGGAGGCCGCCCGGATTCAGACTCTGGGCGTCGAGTCTTTGCCTGGGCGGAGGCCGCCCAGATTAACACTCTGGGCGCCGAGTCTTTGCCTGGGCGAAGGCCGCCCAGACTCTCACTCTGGGCGCCGAGTCTTTGCCTGGGCGGAGGCCGCTCGGATTCACACTCTGGGCGCCGAGTCTTTGCCTGGGCGGAGGCCACCCGGATTCACACTCTGGGCGCGAGTCTTTGCCTGGGCGGAGGCCGCCCGGATTCACACTCTGGGCGCCATGTCTTTGCCTGGGCGGAGGCCGCTTGGACTCTCACTCTGGGTGCTGAGTCTTTCCCTGCGTGGAGGCGGCCCGGACTCTCAATCTGGGCGCCGAGTCTTTGCCTGGGCGGAGGCCACCCGGATTCACACTCTGGGCGCAGAGTCTTTGCCTGGGCGGAGGCCGCCTGGATTCACACTCTGGGCGCCGAGTCTTTGCCTGGGCGGAGACCACCCGGATTCACACTCTGGGCGCCGAGTCCTTGCCTGGGTGGAGGCCGCCCGGATTCACACTCTGGGCGCCGAGTCTTCGCCTGGGCGGAGGCTGCATGGGCTCACACTCTGGGCGCCGAGTCTTTGCCTGGGCGGAGACCGCCCAGATTCACACTCTGGGCGCCGAGTCTGCCTGGGCGGAGGTCGCCCGGATTCACACTCTGGGCGCCGAGTCTTTGCCTGGGCGGAGACCGCCCGGATTCACACTCTGGGCGCCGAGTTTTTGCCTGGGCGGAGGCCACCCGGATTCACACTCTGGGTGCTGAGTCTTTCCCTGCGTGGAGGCGGCCCGGACTCTCACTCTGGGCGCCAAGTCTTTGCCTGGGCGGAGACCGCCCGGATTCACACTCTGGGCGCTGAGTTTTTGCCTGGGCGGAGGCCGCCCGGATTCACACTCTGGGCGCTGAGTCTTTGCCTGGGCGGAGACCGCCCGGATTCACACTCTGGGCGCCATGTGTTTGCCTGGGCGGAGGCCGCCTTGACTCTCATTCTGGGCGCCGAGTCTTTGCCTGGGTGATGGCCGCCCGGACTCTCACTCTGGGCACCAAATCTTTACCTGGGCGGAGGCCACCCAGATTCACACTCTGGGCGCGAGTCTTTGCCTGGGCGGAGGCCGCCCGGATTCACACTCTGGGCGCCGTGTCTTTGCCTGGGTGGAGGCCGCTTGGACTCTCACTCTGGGTGCTGAGTCTTTCCCTGCGTGGAGGCGGCCCGGACTCTCACTCTGGGCGCAGAGTCTTTGCCTGGGCGGAGGCCGCCCGGATTCACACTCTGGGCGCTGAGTCTTTGCCTGGGCGGAGGCCGCCCGGATTCACACTCTGGGCGCTGAGTCTTTGCCTGGGCGGAGGCCGCCCAGATTCACTCTGGTTGCCGAGCTTTTGCCTGGGCGGAGGCCGCCCGGATTTACACTCTGGGCGCCGAGTCTTTGCCTGGGCAGAGGCTGCCCGGATTCACACTCTGGGCGCGAGTCTTTGCCTGGGCGGAGGCCGCCCGGATTCACTCTGGTTGCCGAGCTTTTGCCTGGGTGGAGGCCGCCCGGATTCACACTCTGGGCGCCGAGTGTTTGCCTGGGCGGAGTCCGCCCGGATTCACACTCTGGGTGCCGAGTCTTTGCCTAGGCGGAGGCCGCCCATATTCACACTCTGGGCGCCGAGTCTTTGCCTGGGCAGAGGCCGCCCGGATTCACACTCTGGGCGCCGAGCCCTTGCCTGGGCGGAGGCCGCCCAGATTCACACTCTGGGCACCGAGTCTTTGCCTGGGCGGAGGCCGCCCGGATTAACACTCTGGGCGCCGAGTCTTTGCCTGGGCGAAGGCCGCCCGGACTCTCACTGTGGGCGCCGAGTCTGTGCCTGGGCGGGGGCCGCCCGGATTCACACTCTGGGCGCCGAGTCTTTGCCTGGGCGGAGGCCGCTCAGATTCACACTCTGGGCGCCGAGTCTTTGCCTGGGCGGAGGCCGCTCAGATTCACACTCTGGGCGCCGAGTCTTTGCCTGGGCAGAGGCCGCCCGGATTCACACTCTGGGCGCCAAGTCTTTGCCTAGGCAGAGGCCGCCCATATTCACACTCTGGGCGCTGAGTCTTTGCCTGGGCAGAGGCCGCCCAGATTCACACTGTGGGCGCTAAGTCTTTGCCTGGGCGGAGGCCGCTTGGACTCTCACTCTGGGTGCAGAGTCTTTCCCTGCGCGGAGGCGGCCCGGACACTCTTTCTGGGTGCCGAGTCTTTGCCTGGGCGGAGACCACCCGGATTCACACTCTGGGAGCCGAGTCTTTGCCTGGTGCGAAGGCCGCCCGGATTCACCCTCTGGGCGCCGAGTCTTTGCCTGGGCAGAGGCCGCCCAGATTCACACTCTGGGCGCTGAGTCTTTGCCTGGGCGGAGGCCGCTTGGACTCTCACTCTGGGTGCAGAGTTTTTCCCTGCGCGGAGGCGGCCCGGACTCTCACTCTGGGTGCCGAGTCTTTGCCTGGGCGGAGACCGCCCGGATTCACACTCTGGGCGCCGAGTCTGCCTGGGCGGAGGTCGCCCGGATTCACACTCTGGGCGCCGAGTCTTTGCCTGGGCGGAGACCGCCCGGATTCACACTCTGGGTGCTGAGTCTTTCCCTGCGTGGAGGCGGCCCGGACTCTCACTCTGGGCGCCAAGTCTTTGCCTGGGCGGAGACCACCCGGATTCACACTCTGGGCGCCGAGTCTTTGCCTGGGTGGAGGCCGCCCGGATTCAGACTCTGGGCGTCGAGTCTTTGCCTGGGCGGAGGCCGCCCAGATTAACACTCTGGGCGCCGAGTCTTTGCCTGGGCGAAGGCCGCCCAGACTCTCACTCTGGGCGCCGAGTCTTTACCTGGGCGGAGGCCGCCCGGATTCACACTCTGGGCGCCGAGTCTTTGCCTGGGCGGAGGCCACCCGGATTCACACTCTGGGTGCGAGTCTTTGCCTGGGCGGAGGCCGTTCGGATTCACACTCTGGGCGCCGTGTCTTTGCCTGGGCGGAGGCCGCTTGGACTCTCACTCTGGGTGCTGAGTCTTTCCCTGCGTGGAGGCGGCCCGGACTCTCACTCTGGGCGCCGAGTCTTTGCCTGGGCGGAGGCCACCCGGATTCACACTCTGGGCGCAGAGTCTTTGCCTGGGCGGAGGTCGCCCGGATTCACACTCTGGGCTCGGAGTCTTTGCCTGGGCGGAGACCGCCCGGATTCACACTCTGGGTGCTGAGTCTTTCCCTGCGTGGAGGCGGCCCGGACTCTCACTCTGGGCGCCAAGTCTTTGCCTGGGTGGAGGCCGCCCGGATTCAGACTCTGGGCGTCGAGTCTTTGCCTGGGCGGAGGCCGCCCAGATTAACACTCTGGGCGCCGAGTCTTTGCCTGGGCGAAGGCCGCCCAGACTCTCACTCTGGGCGCCGAGTCTTTGCCTGGGCGGAGGCCACCCGGATTCACACTCTGGGCGCCGAGTCTTTGCCTGGGCGGAGGCCACCCGGATTCACACTCTGGGCGCGAGTCTTTGCCTGGGCGGAGGCCGCCCGGATTCACACTCTGGGCGCCATGTCTTTGCCTGGGCGGAGGCCGCTTGGACTCTCACTCTGGGTGCTGAGTCTTTCCCTGCGTGGAGGCGGCCCGGACTCTCACTCTGGGCGCCGAGTCTTTGCCTGGGCGGAGGCCACCCGGATTCACACTCTGGGCGCAGAGTCTTTGCCTGGGCGGAGGCCGCCTGGATTCACACTCTGGGCGCCGAGTCTTTGCCTGGGCGGAGGCTGCCCGGATTCACACTCTGGGCGCCGAGTCTTTGCCTGGGCGGAGACCACCCGGATTCACACTCTGGGCGCCGAGTCCTTGCCTGGGTGGAGGCCGCCCGGATTCACACTCTGGGCGCCGAGTCTTCGCCTGGGCGGAGGCTGCATGGGCTCACACTCTGGGCGCCGAGTCTTTGCCTGGGCGGAGACCGCCCGGATTCACACTCTGGGCGCCGAGTCTGCCTGGGCGGAGGTCGCCCGGATTCACACTCTGGGCGCCGAGTCTTTGCCTGGGCGGAGACCGCCCGGATTCACACTCTGGGCGCCGAGTTTTTGCCTGGGCGGAGGCCACCCGGATTCACACTCTGGGTGCTGAGTCTTTCCCTGCGTGGAGGCGGCCCGGACTCTCACTCTGGGCGCCAAGTCTTTGCCTGGGCGGAGACCGCCCGGATTCACACTCTGGGCGCTGAGTTTTTGCCTGGGCGGAGGCCGCCCGGATTCACACTCTGGGCGCTGAGTCTTTGCCTGGGCGGAGACCGCCCGGATTCACACTCTGGGCGCCATGTGTTTGCCTGGGCGGAGGCCGCCTTGACTCTCATTCTGGGCGCCGAGTCTTTGCCTGGGTGATGGCCGCCCGGACTCTCACTCTGGGCACCAAATCTTTACCTGGGCGGAGGCCACCCAGATTCACACTCTGGGCGCGAGTCTTTGCCTGGGCGGAGGCCGCCCGGATTCACACTCTGGGCGCCGTGTCTTTGCCTGGGTGGAGGCCGCTTGGACTCTCACTCTGGGTGCTGAGTCTTTCCCTGCGTGGAGGCGGCCCGGACTCTCACTCTGGGCGCAGAGTCTTTGCCTGGGCGGAGGCCGCCCGGATTCACACTCTGGGCGCTGAGTCTTTGCCTGGGCGGAGGCCGCCCGGATTCACACTCTGGGCGCTGAGTCTTTGCCTGGGCGGAGGCCGCCCAGATTCACTCTGGTTGCCGAGCTTTTGCCTGGGCGGAGGCCGCCCGGATTTACACTCTGGGCGCCGAGTCTTTGCCTGGGCAGAGGCCGCCCGGATTCACACTCTGGGCGCGAGTCTTTGCCTGGGCGGAGGCCGCCCGGATTCACTCTGGTTGCCGAGCTTTTGCCTGGGTGGAGGCCGCCCGGATTCACACTCTTGGCGCCGAGTGTTTGCCTGGGCGGAGGCCGCCCGGATTCACACTCTGGGTGCCGAGTCTTTGCCTAGGCGGAGGCCGCCCATATTCCAACTCTGGGCGCCGAGTCTTTGCCTGGGCAGAGGCCGCCCGGATTCACACTCTGGGCGCCGAGTCCTTGCCTGGGCGGAGGCCGCCCAGATTCACACTCTGGGCACCGAGTCTTTGCCTGGGCGGAGGCCGCCCGGATTAACACTCTGGGCGCCGAGTCTTTGCCTGGGCGAAGGCCGCCCGGACTCTCACTGTGGGCGCCGAGTCTGTGCCTGGGCGGGGGCCGCCCGGATTCACACTCTGGGCGCCGTGTCTTTGCCTGGGTGGAGGCCGCTTGGACTCTCACTCTGGGTGCTGAGTCTTTCCCTGCGTGGAGGCGGCCCGGACTCTCACTCTGGGCGCAGAGTCTTTGCCTGGGCGGAGGCCGCCCGGATTCACACTCTGGGCGCTGAGTCTTTGCCTGGGCGGAGGCCGCCCGGATTCACACTCTGGGCGCTGAGTCTTTGCCTGGGCGGAGGCCGCCCAGATTCACTCTGGTTGCCGAGCTTTTGCCTGGGCGGAGGCCGCCCGGATTTACACTCTGGGCGCCGAGTCTTTGCCTGGGCAGAGGCCGCCCGGATTCACACTCTGGGCGCGAGTCTTTGCCTGGGCGGAGGCCGCCCGGATTCACTCTGGTTGCCGAGCTTTTGCCTGGGTGGAGGCCGCCCGGATTCACACTCTGGGCGCCGAGTGTTTGCCTGGGCGGAGTCCGCCCGGATTCACACTCTGGGTGCCGAGTCTTTGCCTAGGCGGAGGCCGCCCATATTCACACTCTGGGCGCCGAGTCTTTGCCTGGGCAGAGGCCGCCCGGATTCACACTCTGGGCGCCGAGCCCTTGCCTGGGCGGAGGCCGCCCAGATTCACACTCTGGGCACCGAGTCTTTGCCTGGGCGGAGGCCGCCCGGATTAACACTCTGGGCGCCGAGTCTTTGCCTGGGCGAAGGCCGCCCGGACTCTCACTGTGGGCGCCGAGTCTGTGCCTGGGCGGGGGCCGCCCGGATTCACACTCTGGGCGCCGAGTCTTTGCCTGGGCGGAGGCCGCTCAGATTCACACTCTGGGCGCCGAGTCTTTGCCTGGGCGGAGGCCGCTCAGATTCACACTCTGGGCGCCGAGTCTTTGCCTGGGCAGAGGCCGCCCGGATTCACACTCTGGGCGCCAAGTCTTTGCCTAGGCAGAGGCCGCCCATATTCACACTCTGGGCGCTGAGTCTTTGCCTGGGCAGAGGCCGCCCAGATTCACACTGTGGGCGCTAAGTCTTTGCCTGGGCGGAGGCCGCTTGGACTCTCACTCTGGGTGCAGAGTCTTTCCCTGCGCGGAGGCGGCCCGGACACTCTTTCTGGGTGCCGAGTCTTTGCCTGGGCGGAGACCACCCGGATTCACACTCTGGGAGCCGAGTCTTTGCCTGGTGCGAAGGCCGCCCGGATTCACCCTCTGGGCGCCGAGTCTTTGCCTGGGCAGAGGACGCCCAGATTCACACTCTGGGCGCTGAGTTTTTGCCTGGGCGGAGGCCGCTTGGACTCTCACTCTGGGTGCAGAGTTTTTCCCTGCGCGGAGGCGGCCCGGACTCTCACTCTGGGTGCCGAGTCTTTGCCTGGGCGGAGACCGCCCGGATTCACACTCTGGGCGCCGAGTCTGCCTGGGCGGAGGTCGCCCGGATTCACACTCTGGGCGCCGAGTCTTTGCCTGGGCGGAGACCGCCCGGATTCACACTCTGGGTGCTGAGTTTTTCCCTGCGTGGAGGCGGCCCGGACTCTCACTCTGGGCGCCAAGTCTTTGCCTGGGCGGAGACCACCCGGATTCACACTCTGGGCGCCGAGTCTTTGCCTGGGTGGAGGCCGCCCGGATTCAAACTCTGGGCGTCGAGTCTTTGCCTGGGCGGAGGCCGCCCAGATTAACACTCTGGGCGCCGAGTCTTTGCCTGGGCGAAGGCCGCCCAGACTCTCACTCTGGGCGCCGAGTCTTTACCTGGGCGGAGGCCGCCCGGATTCACACTCTGGGCGCCGAGTCTTTGCCTGGGCGGAGGCCACCCGGATTCACACTCTGGGTGCGAGTCTTTGCCTGGGCGGAGGCCGTTCGGATTCACACTCTGGGCGCCGTGTCTTTGCCTGGGCGGAGGCCGCTTGGACTCTCACTCTGGGTGCTGAGTCTTTCCCTGCGTGGAGGCGGCCCGGACTCTCACTCTGGGCGCCGAGTCTTTGCCTGGGCGGAGGCCACCCGGATTCACACTCTGGGCGCCGAGTCTTTGCCTGGGCGGAGGCCGCCCGGATTCACACTCTGGGCGCCGAGTCTTTGCCTGGGCGGAAACCGCCCGGATTCACACTCTGGGCGCCGAGTCTTTGCCTGGGCGGAGGCCGCCCGGATTCACACTCTGGGCGCCGAGTCTTTGCCTGGGCGGTGGCCGCCCGGATTCACACTCTGGGCGCCGAGTCTTCGCCTGGGCGGAGGCTGCATGGGCTCACACTCTGGGCGCCGAGTCTTTGCCTGGGCGGAGACCGCCCGGATTCACACTCTGGGCGCCGAGTCTGCCTGGGCGGAGGTCGCCCGGATTCACACTCTGGGCGCCGAGTCTTTGCCTGGGCGGAGACCGCCCGGATTCACACTCTGGGCGCCGAGTTTTTGCCTGGGCGGAGGCCACCCGGATTCACACTCTGGGTGCTGAGTCTTTCCCTGCGTGGAGGCGGCCCGGACTCTTACTCTGGGCGCCAAGTCTTTGCCTGGGCGGAGACCGCCCGGATTCACACTCTGGGCGCCGAGTCTGCCTGGGCGGAGGTCGCCCGGATTCACACTCTGGGCGCCGAGTCTTTGCCTGGGCGGAGACCGCCCGGATTCACACTCTGGGCGCCGAGTTTTTGCCTGGGCGGAGGCCACCCGGATTCACACTCTGGGTGCTGAGTCTTTCCCTGCGTGGAGGCGGCCCGGACTCTCACTCTGGGCGCCAAGTCTTTGCCTGGGCGGAGACCGCCCGGATTCACACTCTGGGCGCTGAGTTTTTGCCTGGGCGGAGGCCGCCCGGATTCACACTCTGGGCGCTGAGTCTTTGCCTGGGCGGAGACCGCCCGGATTCACACTCTGGGCGCCATGTGTTTGCCTGGGCGGAGGCCGCCCTGACTCTCATTCTGGGCGCCGAGTCTTTGCCTGGGTGATGGCCGCCCGGACTCTCACTCTGGGCGCCAAATCTTTACCTGGGCGGAGGCCACCCGGATTCACACTCTGGGCGCGAGTCTTTGCCTGGGCGGAGGCCGCCCGGATTCACACTCTGGGCGCCGTGTCTTTGCCTGGGTGGAGGCCGCTTGGACTCTCACTCTGGGTGCTGAGTCTTTCCCTGCGTGGAGGCGGCCCGGACTCTCACTCTGGGCGCAGAGTCTTTGCCTGGGCGGAGGCCGCCCGGATTCACACTCTGGGCGCTGAGTCTTTGCCTGGGCGGAGGCCGCCCAGATTCACTCTGGTTGCCGAGCTTTTGCCTGGGCGGAGGCCGCCCGGATTTACACTCTGGGCGCCGAGTCTTTGCCTGGGCAGAGGCCGCCCGGATTCACACTCTGGGCGCGAGTCTTTGCCTGGGCGGAGGCCGCCCGGATTCACTCTGGTTGCCGAGCTTTTGCCTGGGTGGAGGCCGCCCGGATTCACACTCTGGGCGCCGAGTCTTTGCCTGGGCGGAGGCCGCCCGGATTCACACTCTGGGTGCCGAGTCTTTGCCTAGGCGGAGGCCGCCCATATTCACACTCTGGGTGCCGAGTCTTTGCCTGGGCAGAGGCCGCCCGGATTCACACTCTGGGCGCCGAGTCCTTGCCTGGGCGGAGGCCGCCCAGATTCACACTCTGGGCACCGAGTCTTTGCCTGGGCGGAGGCCGCCCGGATTAACACTCTGGGCGCCGAGTCTTTGCCTGGGCGAAGGCCGCCCGGACTCTCACTGTGGGCGCCGAGTCTGTGCCTGGGCGGGGGCCGCCCGGATTCACACTCTGGGCGCCGAGTCTTTGCCTGGGCGGAGGCCGCTCAGATTCACACTCTGGGCGCCGAGTCTTTGCCTGGGCAGAGGCCGCCCGGATTCACACTCTGGGCGCCAAGTCTTTGCCTAGGCGGAGTCCGCCCATATTCACACTCTGGGCGCTGAGTCTTTGCCTAGGCGGAGGCCGCCCATATTCACACTCTGGGCGCTGAGTCTTTGCCTGGGCGGAGGCCGCCCGGATTAACACTCTGGGCGCTGAGTCTTTGCCTGGGCGAAGGCCGCCCGGACTCTAACTGTGGGTGCCGAGTCTTTGCCTGGGTAGAGGCCGCCCAGATTCACACTGTGGGCGCTAAGTCTTTGCCTGGGCGGAGGCCGCTTGGACTCTCACTCTGGGTGCAGAGTCTTTCCCTGCGCGGAGGCGGCCCGGACACTCTTTCTGGGTGCCGAGTCTTTGCCTGGGCGGAGACCTCCCGGATTCACACTCTGGGAGCCGAGTCTTTGCCTGGTGCGAAGGCCGCCCGGATTCACCCTCTGGGCGCCGAGTCTTTGCCTGGGCAGAGGCCGCCCAGATTCACACTCTGGGCGCTGAGTCTTTGCCTGGGCGGAGGCCGCTTGGACTCTCACTCTGGGTGCAGATTTTTTCTCTGCGCGGAGGCGGCCCGGACTCTCACTCTGGGTGCCGAGTCTTTGCCTGGGCGGAGACCGCCCGGATTCACACTCTGGGCGCCGAGTCTGCCTGGGCGGAGGTCGCCCGGATTCACACTCTGGGCGCCGAGTCTTTGCCTGGGCGGAGACCGCCCGGATTCACACTCTGGGTGCTGAGTCTTTCCCTGCATGGAAGCGGCCCAGACTCTCACTCTGGGCGCCAAGTCTTTGCCTGGGCGGAGACCACCCTCATTCACACTCTGGGCGCCGAGTCTTTGCCTGGGTGGAGGCCGCCCGGATTCAGACTCTGGGCGTCGAGTCTTTGCCTGGGCGGAGGCCGCCCAGATTAACACTCTGGGCGCCGAGTCTTTGCCTGGGCGAAGGCCGCCCAGACTCTCACTCTGGGCGCCGAGTCTTTACCTGGGCGGAGGCCGCCCGGATTCACACTCTGGGCGCCGAGTCTTTGCCTGGGCGGAGGCCACCCGGATTCACACTCTGGGTGCGAGTCTTTGCCTGGGCGGAGGCCGTTCGGATTCACACTCTGGGCGCCGTGTCTTTGCCTGGGCGGAGGCCGCTTGGACTCTCACTCTGGGTGCTGAGTCTTTCCCTGCGTGGAGGCGGCCCGGACTCTCACTCTGGGCGCCGAGTCTTTGCCTGGGCGGAGGCCACCCGGATTCACACTCTGGGCGCAGAGTCTTTGCCTGGGCGGAGGCCGCCCGGATTCACACTCTGGGCGCCGAGTCTTTGCCTGGGCGGAAACCGCCCGGATTCACACTCTGGGCGCCGAGTCTTTGCCTGGGCGGAGGCCGCCCGGATTCACACTCTGGGCGCCGAGTCTTTGCCTGGGCGGTGGCCGCCCGGATTCACACTCTGGGCGCCGAGTCTTCGCCTGGGCGGAGGCTGCATGGGCTCACACTCTGGGCGCCGAGTGAAACCTGGGCGGAGACCGCCCGGATTCACACTCTGGGCGCCGAGTCTGCCTGGGCGGAGGTCGCCCGGATTCACACTCTGGGCGCCGAGTCTTTGCCTGGGCGGAGACCGCCCGGATTCACACTCTGGGCGCCGAGTCTTTGCCTGGGCGGAGGCCACCCGGATTCACACTCTGGGTGCTGAGTCTTTCCCTGCGTGGAGGCGGCCCGGACTCTTACTCTGGGCGCCAAGTCTTTGCCTGGGCGGAGGCCGCCTGGATTAACACTCTGGGCGCCGAATCTTTGCCTGGGCGGAGGCCGCCCGGATTCACACTCTGGGCGCCGAGTCTTCGCCTGGGCGGAGGCTGCACGGGCTCACACTCTGGGCGCGAGTCTTTGGCTGGGCGGAGGCCGCCCAGATTCACTCTGGTTGCCGAGCTTTTGCCTGGGCGGAGGCCGCCCGGATTTACACTCTAGGCGCGAGTCTTTGCCTGGGCGGAGGCCGCCCGGATTCACTCTGGTTGCCGAGCTTTTGCCTGGGTGGAGGCCGCCCGGATTCACACTCTGGGCGCCGAGTCTTTGCCTGGGCAGAGGCCGCCCGGATTCACACTCTGGGCGCCGAGTCTGCCTGGGCGGAGGTCGCCCGGATTCACACTCTGGGCGCCGAGTCTTTGCCTGGGCGGAGACCGCCCGGATTCACACTCTGGGCGCCGAGTTTTTGCCTGGGCGGAGGCCACCCGGATTCACACTCTGGGTGCTGAGTCTTTCCCTGCGTGGAGGCGGCCCGGACTCTTACTCTGGGCGCCGAGTCTTTGCCTGGGCGGAGGCCGCCCAGATTAACACTCTGGGCGCCGAGTCTTTGCCTGGGCGGAGGCCGCCCGGATTCACACTCTGGGCGCCGAGTCGTCGCCTGGGCGGAGGCTGCACGGGCTCACACTCTGGGCGCGAGTCTTTGGCTGGGCGGAGGCCGCCCAGATTCACTCTGGTTGCCGAGCTTTTGCCTGGGCGGAGGCCGCCCGGATTTACACTCTTGGCGCGAGTCTTTGCCTGGGCGGAGGCCGCCCGGATTCACTCTGGTTGCCGAGCTTTTGCCTGGGTGGAGGCCGCCCGGATTCACACTCTGGGCACGGAGTCTTTGCCTGGGCGGAGGCCGCCCGGATTCACACTCTGGGCGCCGAGTCTTTGCCTGGGCGGAGGCCGTTCAGATTCACACTCTGGGCGCCGAGTCTTTGCCTGGGCGGAGGCCGTTCAGATTCACACTCTGGGCGCCGAGTCTTTGCCTAGGCGGAGGCCGCCCGGATTAACACTCTGGGCGCTGAGTCTTTGCCTGGGCGAAGGCCGCCCGGACTCTCACTGTGGGTGCCGAGTCTTTGCCTGGGCAGAGGCCGCCCAGATTCACATTCTGGGTGCTGAGTCTTTGCCTGGGCGGAGGCCGCTTGGACTCTCACTCTGGGTGCAGAGTCTTTCCCTGCGCGGAGGTGGCCCGGCCTCTCACTCTGGGCGCCGAGTCTTTGCCTGGGCGGAGACCGCCTGGATTCACACTCTGGGCACGGAGTCTTTGCCTGGGCGGAGGCCGCCCGGATTCACACTCTGGGCGCCGAGTCTTTGCCTGGGCGGAGACCGCCTGGATTCACACTCTGGGCGCCGAGTCTTTGCCTGGGCGGAGACCGCCCGGATTCACACTCTGGGCGCGAGTCTTTGCCTGGGCGGAGGCCGCCCGGATTCACTCTGGTTGCCGAGCTTTTGCCTGGGGGGAGGCCGCCCGGATTCACACTCTGGGCGCCGAGTCTTTGCCTGGACAGAGGCCGCCCGGATTCACACTCTGGGTGCCGAGTCTTTGCCTGGGCAGAGGCCGCCCGGACTCTCACTGCTGGCGCCGAGTCTGTGCCTGGGCGGGGGCCGCCCGGATTCACACTCTGGGCGCCGAGTCTTTGCCTAGGCGAAGGCCGCCCGGACTCTCACTCTGGGCACCGAGTCTTTGCCTGGGCGGAGGCCGCCCGGATTCACACTCTGGGCGCCGAGTCTTTGCCTGGGCGGAGGCCACCCGGATTCACACTCTGGGTGCGAGTCTTTGCCTGGGCGGAGGCCGTTCGGATTCACACTCTGGGCGCCGTGTCTTTGCCTGGGCGGAGGCCGCTTGGACTCTCACTCTGGGTGCTGAGTCTTTCCCTGCGTGGAGGCGGCCCGGACTCTCACTCTGGGCGCCGAGTCTTTGCCTGGGCGGAGGCCACCCGGATTCACACTCTGGGCGCAGAGTCTTTGCCTGGGCGGAGGCCGCCCGGATTCACACTCTGGGCGCCGAGTCTTTGCCTGGGCGGAAACCGCCCGGATTCACACTCTGGGCGCCGAGTCTTTGCCTGGGCGGAGGCCGCCCGGATTCACACTCTGGGCGCCGAGTCTTTGCCTGGGCGGTGGCCGCCCGGATTCACACTCTGGGCGCCGAGTCTTCGCCTGGGCGGAGGCTGCATGGGCTCACACTCTGGGCGCCGAGTGAAACCTGGGCGGAGACCGCCCGGATTCACACTCTGGGCGCCGAGTCTGCCTGGGCGGAGGTCGCCCGGATTCACACTCTGGGCGCCGAGTCTTTGCCTGGGCGGAGACCGCCCGGATTCACACTCTGGGCGCCGAGTCTTTGCCTGGGCGGAGACCGCCCGGATTAACACTCTGGGCGCTGAGTCTTTGCCTGGGCGAAGGCCGCCCGGACTCTCACTGTGGGTGCCGAGTCTTTGCCTGGGCAGAGGCCGCCCAGATTCACATTCTGGGTGCTGAGTCTTTGCCTGGGCGGAGGCCGCTTGGACTCTCACTCTGGGTGCAGAGTCTTTCCCTGCGCGGAGGTGGCCCGGCCTCTCACTCTGGGCGCCGAGTCTTTGCCTGGGCGGAGGCCGCCCAGATTCACACTCTGGGCGCGAGTCTTTGCCTGGGCGGAGGCCGCCCGGATTCACTCTGGTTGCCGAGCTTTTGCCTGGGGGGAGGCCGCCCGGATTCACACTCTGGGCGCCGAGTCTTTGCCTGGACAGAGGCCGCCCGGATTCACACTCTGGGTGCCGAGTCTTTGCCTGGGCAGAGGCCGCCCGGACTCTCACTGCTGGCGCCGAGTCTGTGCCTGGGCGGGGGCCGCCCGGATTCACACTCTGGGCGCCGAGTCTTTGCCTAGGCGAAGGCCGCCCGGACTCTCACTCTGGGCACCGAGTCTTTGCCTGGGCGGAGGCCGCCCGGATTCACACTCTGGGCGCAGAGTCTTTGCCTGGGCGGAGACCGCCCGGATTCACACTCTGGGCGCTGAGTCTTTGCCTGGGCGGAGGCCGCCCGGATTCACTCTGGGTGCCGAGTCTTTGCCTGGGCGGAGGCCACTCGGACTCTCACTATGGGTGCTGAGTCTTTCCCTGCGCGGAGGCGGCCCGGACTCTCACTCTGGGCGCCGAGTCTTTGCCTGGGCGGAGACCGCCCGGATTCACACTCTGGGCGCCGAGTCTTTGCTGTGCGAAGGCCGCCCATATTCACACTCTGGGCGCCGAGTCTTTGCCTGGGCGGAGACCGCCCGGATTCACACTCTGGGTGCTGAGTCTTTCCCTGCGTGGAGGCGGCCCGGACTCTCACTCTGGGCGCCAAGTCTTTGCCTGGGCGGAGACCACCCGGATTCACACTCTGGGCGCCGAGTCTTTGCCTGGGTGGAGGCCGCCCGGATTCAGACTCTGGGCGTCGAGTCTTTGCCTGGGCGGAGGCCGCCCAGATTAACACTCTGGGCGCCGAGTCTTTACCTGGGCGGAGGCCGCCCGGATTCACACTCTGGGCGCGAGTCTTTGCCTGGGCGGAGGCCGTTCGGATTCACACTCTGGGCGCCGTGTCTTTGCCTGGGCGGAGGCCGCTTGGACTCTCACTCTGGGTGCTGAGTCTTTCCCTGCGTGGAGGCGGCCCGGACTCTCACTCTGGGCGCCGAGTCTTTGCCTGGGCGGAGGCCGCCCGGATTCACACTCTGGGCGCAGAGTCTTTGCCTGGGCGGAGGCCGCCCGGATTCACACTCTGGGCGCCGAGTCTTTGCCTGGGCGGAGACCGCCCGGATTCACACTCTGGGCGCCGAGTCTTTGCCTGGGCGGAGGCCGCCCGGATTCACACTCTGGGCGCCGAGTCTTTGCCTGGGCGGAGGCCGCCCGGATTCACACTCTGGGTGCCGAGTCTTTGCCTGGGCAGAGCTGTCACAGGAGGGCCCTCACACCATGACATGCAGGTCCCTCATTTATACCCGTCTGGGCTCCCTCCAGCAGCACAGATGGGTGATCAGCATATCCCCAGGGAGCACAGCTACGGCTTGACAATCTGGCAGCAATTGATGGGTACAGTGGCTGTGTTTGATAGCACAGTGGCGGCAATTTATGGGCATAGTGGTTGCGTTTGATGGGCACAGTGAGCCAGCGTTTGCTGGGCACGGTGAGGCGGTGTTTGCTGGGCACAGTGAGGCGCCATTTTTTGGGCGCAGTGAGGCGTTTTCTGGGCACAGTGAGGCGTTTTCTGGGCATGGTGAAGTGGCGTTTGTTGGGCACAGTGAGGTGGCGTTTGCTGGGCACAGTGAGGGGCATTTTTTGGGCACAGTGAGGCATTTGCTGGGCACAGTGAGGCGGCAATTGCTGGGAGCAGTGAGGTGGCGTTTGCTGTGCGCAGTGAGGCGGCGATTTCTGGGCACAGTGAGATAGTGATTTCTGGGCACAGTGAGGCGGCATTTTTTGGGCGTGGTGAGGCAGCGATTTCTGGGCACAGTGAGGCGGCGTTTGTGGGGCACAGTGAGGCGTATTGGCAGAACAATGTACTGTATATGTAGTCAGTGCTATGCACGGGGCCCCGCCCCCTCTCCAAGCTCCTCTCTATCTCTCCCTCCCAGCAAGTCTCCGCCCGCTTGAGTCCATAATTTTTGTCAACTGCTGAACAAATATCCCGCGCATGCGCTAATAACAGCTTGAAGCCATACTTTTTCTTGACCAGTGAACAAAATCGTGGGGTGGGCGGGGCTGCTGCTGACGTTCTAACCATATGTTCAGCTCCGCCCACCCACCCGCAAGTCTCCGCCCACTTGATTGTAGAATTTTTCTCCATCGTGAAAATACATATACTGCGCATGCGCTGTTAATGTCAGGGAATTTGCGCATGCGCGGTAAAGGCCTGCCGTCGGCTGTTTCAGTGACGGAGCCGCACCGGAAGTGACGGGGTGAGCTGTTTTCATAAGTCGCAGGAAATTTAACAACACCGGGACACAGTGCTCCTAAGGAATTTTTTTTTTAAAAGGACATGTTTAACCACTTCAATACAGGGCACTTTCGCCCCCTTCCTTCCCAGCCCAATTTTCAGCTTTCAGCGCTCTAGCGCTTTCAGTGACAATTGCGCGGTCATGCTACACTGTACCCAAATGAAATTTTTATCATTTTGTTCGCACAAATAGAGCTTTATTTTGGTGGTATTTATTCACGACTCCGTTTTTTATTTTTTGCGATATAAGCTCAAAGAAGCGGAAATTTGGAAAAAAAAAACAATATTTTCTTTTTTCTACTTCAATAAAAATCCAATAAAATCTAATTTTGTCATAAATTTAAGCCAAAATGTATTCTGCTACATGTTTTTGGTAAAAAAAAATCCGTTAAGTGTATAATAATTGGTTTGTGTGATCACGGACATATGTACGCAAATGATCATGTACATATGTGTGCAGGTGATCACGTACATATGTGTGCAGGTGATCACGTACATATGTGTGCAGATAATCATTGGGACATGTGATTTTAGTGGGACATATGTGGGGGACATGTTTTTATTATTAGGGACATGTGTTTTTATTATTTGGGGACATGTATGTTTTGGGGACATGTGTGGGGACATTGTGTTTATACTGTGTGGTGTGTTTACTGTGTACACTAGACTGGTGATCAGTGAGTAAAAAGCTGTAAAAAGCAGCTCATACTCACTGATCAGCAGCCGGCTGCAGCGATCTGCTCTCCTCTCCACAGCGATGACTTCTGTGTGAGGAGAGGAGGAGCCGATTGCCTAGCAACCGGCTGTTTGTTTACATCACATGACGGCCGTGATTGGACACGGCCGTCATGTGATCAGGAGGGCCAATCACAGAGCCCTCCTGCCGATCTGAGATGCGCCGTGTCCGGGTGACACGGGCGCATCGGGATCGCGCCGCTGCGCGGGCGCGCGCGCGATCCCGCTACTCCTGAATGACGTTCCTGAACGTCCTATCAGGAGTAGGCGGCTCCCACCCGACCGTATATGTGCATTGGCCGGGTGGGAAGTGGTTAAATAATTTGTTTTCTTTTTTAACTGCTTGTGGGGGTGGGACGTTGTAATTTGGCGGGCCGCCAGGTCATAGGAAAACATTATATATATATATATAGTGTGAGATTACTCATAGAATATCAGATATAAGGATACAGCAGCAGTCTGCCCATATTTCCAGGGAGACAGATCAGAGCGCTCCATCATGACTACAATACAGAGAAGTTCCTTTACACACCATACACAGAACACAATGCAACACCACTCACCCCGCACTCACGTTCAGCCAGCATCACCATGGCAACTCCTAGGATTGGAAGGGGGAGCGGAACGGAGCAATCACGTGACGTCTCGCGCTGCATGAATTTCTCCAGCTGATACGTCCAGTCCGCGCTATGGTCACGTGGCGGATTAGCTACAGTCACGTGAACAGCTTGTACCAGCGGACCGTTAGGCATGACGTCACAGGAGGCGGAGTCGCAAGGGCCGCGGGACTATAAATACAGGAAACCGAGGGCTGCACGGACATTCTAATCCAGCGCTCGTCTGAGCAACATCTCTCTAGTCTAGCTCCAGGTTCAACGGCCGCTATCGCTGATCACATAGCAAGGAAACTCAGCAAAACGAATACAAAGGAAGGGCAGAGGCAGGTCGGGGCGCTGAAGCGCCTGTGTGTCTATTTCTATATATGTATGGTTTAAACTGGGTATATATATATATATATATATATATTTTTTTTTTATATACACACATACACATTATATATATATATATATATATATATATATATATATATATATATATACACACATACACATTATATATATATTTATATTATACATATATATAATATATATATATATATATATTATATACATATATATATATATATATATATATATATATATATATATATATATACACACATACATATATATTATATATATATATATACACATACACATTATATATACATACATATATTATATATATATATATATATATATATATATATATATATATATATATATATATATATATAAAATGTGTGTGTGTGTGTGTGTGTGTGTGTGTGTATGTATATATATATATATATATATATATATATATATATATATATATATATATATATATATATATATATATATATACACTTAATTATAAATATAATACTGACTTATTTAGAAATATAATACACACAATTATAAATACACACACAAACACTTATTTATGAATACACACATTTATAAATATAATACACACACTTATTTATAAATACACACACACACACACACACACGCTTATTTATAAATACACACACAGTTATTTATAAATACACACATACACTTATTTATAAATACACACGCACTTATTTATAAATACACACACAAACACTTATTTATAAATACACACACACACACACTTATTTATAAATACACACAGTTATTTAACCACTTCCCTCCCAAGGTACGTCCAGGGACGTCCTTGACTTTCCGGGGGTATATCTGAATGATGCCTGAGGCCACAGACATCATTCAGATATCAATGTTTTCAGCCGGCGATTCCCTGCACCATAAGAACTATCATAGCAGCTGTTCCGCCGCTTGATCGTTCTTACAAGAGGCGGGAGGGGACATGCTTCTACCGACTCACCGCTTCCATCTGGACATGTCTGTAGGTCTCCATCCTTTCTAATCTATCCCGTGCATCCTCTGTGTACTCTGGACATGTCCCTGGGTCTCCATCCCTTCTAATCTATCCCGTGTATCCTCTGTGTACCCTGGACATGTCCCTGGGTCTCCATTAGAGCTGCAACTAACGATTAATTTGTCTGTCGACTAATCTATCGATTATTTTTTAGATTAATCAACTACTATCCGATTATTTTTTTTATTTTTTAATGAATCTAGTGTTTTTTTTGATTTAACTAATTAATCCTTTGGATAACCTTTAGAGTATTGTATTGCAGAGTATTGTATTGTATTGCAGAGTATTGTATTGTATTGGCGGGCAGAGTATTGTATTGCGTTGGCGGGCAGAGTATTGCATTGGCGGGCAGAGTATTGCATTGGCGGGCAGAGTATTGCATTGGCGGGCAGAGTATTGTACTGTATTGGCGGGCAGAGTATTGTACTGTATTGGCGGGCAGAGTATTGTACTGTATTGACTGGCAGAGTATTGGCGAGCAGAGTATTGAACTGTATTGGCGGGCAGAGTATTGTACTGAATTGGCTGGCAGAGTATTGGCGGGCAGAGTATTGTATTGTATTGGCTGGCAGAGCATTGGCGGGCAGAGTATTGTACGTCCAGGGACGTCCTTGACTTTCCGGGGGTATATCTGAATGATGCCTGAGGCCACAGACATCATTCAGATATAAACGTTTTCAGCCGGCGGAGGACTCACCATGGGTGGCGAGTTTTTGCCTGGGCGAAGGCCGCCCGGACTCTCACTCTGGGCGCTGAGTCTCTGCCTGGGCGGAGGCCGCCCGAATTCACACTCTGGGCGCCGAGTCTTTGCCTGGGCAGAGGTCGCCCAGATTAACACTCTGGGCACCGAGTCTTTGCAAGGGCGAAGGCCGCCCGGACTCTCACTCTGGGCGCCGAGTCTTTGCCTAGGCGGAGGCCGCCCAGATTCACACTCTGGGCGCTGAGTCTTTGCCTGGACGGAGGCCGCTTGGACTCTCACTCTGGGTGCAGAGTTTTTCCCTGCACGGAGGCGGCCCGGACTCTCACTCTGGGCGCCGAGTCTTTGCCTGGGCGGAGGCCGCCCGGATTCACACTCTGGGCGCCGAGTCCTTGCCTGGGCGGAGACCGCCCGGATTCACACTCTGGGCGCCGAGTCTTTGCCTGGGCGGAGACCGCCCGGATTCACACTCTGGGCACCGAGTCTTTGCCTAGGCGGAGACCGCCCGGATTCACACTCTGGGCACCGAGTCTTTGCCTAGGCGAAGGCCGCCCGGACTCTCACTCTGGGCGCCGAGTCTTTGCCTGGGCGGAGGCCGCCCGGAATCACACTCTGGGCGCCGAGTCTTTGCCTGGGCGGAGGCCGCCCATATTAACACTCTAGGCGCCGAGTCTTTGCCTGGGCGGAGGCCGCCCGGACTCTCACTCTGGGCGCCGAGTCTTTGCCTTGGCAGAGTCCGCTCGGATTCACACTCTGGGCGCAGAGTCTTTGCCTGGGCGGAGACCGCCCGGATTCACACTCTGGGCGCCGAGTCTTTGCCTGGGCGGAGACCGCCCGGTTCACACTCTGGGCGCCGAGACTTTGCCTGGGCGGAGGCCGCCCAGATTCACACTCTGGGCACCGAGTCTTTGCCTAGGCGAAGGCCGCCCGGACTCTCACTCTGGGCACCGAGTCTTTGCCTGGGCGGAGGCCGCCCGGATTCACACTCTGGGCGCAGAGTCTTTGCCTGGGCGGAGGCCGCCCGGATTCACACTCTGGGCGCCGAGTCTTTGCCTGGGCGGAGGCCACCCGGATTCACACTCTGGGCACCGAGTCTTTGCCTAGGCGAAGGCCGCCCGGACTCTCACTCTGGGCACCGAGTCTTTGCCTGGGCGGAGGCCGCCCGGATTCACACTCTGGGCGCAGAGTCTTTGCCTGGGCGGAGACCGCCCGGATTCACACTCTGGGCGCCGAGTCTTTGCCTGGGCGGAGGCCGCCCATATTAACACTCTAGGCGCCGAGTCTTTGCCTGGGCGGAGGCCGCCCGGACTCTCACTCTGGGCGCCGAGTCTTTGCCTGGGCAGAGGCCGCCCGGATTCACACTCTGGGCGCCGAGTCTTTGCCTGGGCGGAGACCGCCCGGATTCACACTCTGGGCGCCGAGTCTTTGCCTGGGCGGAGACCGCCCGGATTCACACTCTGGGCGCCGAGTCTTTGCCTGGGCAGAGGCCGCCCGGATTCACACTCTGGGCGCCGAGTCTTTGCCTGGGCGGAGACCGCCCGGATTCACACTCTGGGCGCCGAGTCTTTGCCTGGGCGGAGACCGCCCGGATTCACACTCTGGGCGCCGAGTCTTTGCCTGGGCGGAGGCCGCCCAGATTCACACTCTGGGCACCGAGTCTTTGCCTAGGCGAAGGCCGCCCGGACTCTCACTCTGGGCACCGAGTCTTTGCCTGGGCAGAGGCCGCCCGGATTCACACTCTGGGCGCAAAGTTTTTACCTGGGCGGAGGCCGCCCGGATTCACACTCTGGGCGCCGAGTCTTTGCCTGGGCGGAGACCGCCCGGATTCACACTCTGGGCGCCGAGTCTTTGCCTGGGCGGAGGCCGCCCAGATTCACACTCTGGGCACCGAGTCTTTGCCTAGGCGAAGGCCGCCAAGATTCACACTCTGGGCACCGAGTCTTTGCCTAGGCGAAGGCCGCCCGGACTCTCACTCTGGGCACCGAGTCTTTGCCTGGGCGGAGGCCGCCTGGATTCACACTCTGGGCGCCGAGTCTTTGCCTGGGCGGAGGCCGCCCGGATTCACTCTGGGTGCCGAGTCTTTGCCTGGGCGGAGGCCACTCGGAATCTCACTCTGGGTGCAGAGTCTTTCCCTGCGCGGAGGCGGCCCGGACACTCTTTCTGGTTGCCGAGTCTTTGCCTGGGCGGAGACCACCCGGATTCACACTCTGGGCGCCGAGTCTTTGCCTGGTGCGAAGGCCACCCGGACTCTCACTGTGGGCGCCGGGTCTTTGCCTGGGCGGAAGCCGCCCGGATTCACTCTCTGGGCGCCGAGTCTTTGCCTGGGCAGAGGCCGCCCAGATTCACACTCTGGGCGCTGAGTCTTTGCCTGGACGGAGGCCGCTTGGACTCTCACTCTGGGTGCAGAGTTTTTCCCTGCGCGGAGGCGGCCCGGACTCTCACTCTGGGCGCCGAGTCTTTGCCTGGGCGGAGACCGCCCGGATTCACACTCTGGGCGCCGAGTCTGCCTGGGCGGAGGTCGCCCGGATTCACACTCTGGGCGCCGAGACTTTGCCTGGGCGGAGACTGCCCGGATTCACACTCTGGGTGCTGAGTCTTTCCCTGCGTGGAGGCGGCCCGGACTCTCACTCTGGGCGCCAAGTCTTTGCCTGGGTGGAGGCCGCCCGGATTCAGACTCTGGGCGTCGAGTCTTTGCCTGGGCGGAGGCCGCCCAGATTAACACTCTGGGCGCCGAGTCTTTGCCTGGGCGAAGGCCGCCCAGACTCTCACTCTGGGCGCCGAGTCTTTGCCTGGGCGGAGGCCGCCCGGATTCACACTCTGGGCGCCGAGTCTTTGCCTGGGCGGAGGCCACCCGGATTCACACTCTGGGCGCGAGTCTTTGCCTGGGCGGAGGCCGCTTGGACTCTCACTCTGGGTGCTGAGTCTTTCCCTGCGTGGAGGCGGCCCGGACTCTCACTCTGGGCGCCGAGTCTTTGCCTGGGCGGAGGCCACCCGGATTCACACTCTGGGCGCAGAGTCTTTGCCTGGGCGGAGGCCGCCTGGATTCACACTCTGGGCGCCGAGTCTTTGCCTGGGCGGAGGCTGCCCGGATTCACACTCTGGGCGCCGAGTCTTTGCCTGGGCGGAGACCACCCGGATTCACACTCTGGGCGCCGAGTCCTTGCCTGGGTGGAGGCCGCCCGGATTCACACTCTGGGCGCCGAGTCTTCGCCTGGGCGGAGGCTGCATGGGCTCACACTCTGGGCGCCGAGTCTTTGCCTGGGCGGAGACCGCCCGGATTCACACTCTGGGCGCCGAGTCTGCCTGGGCGGAGGTCGCCCGGATTCACACTCTGGGCACCGAGTCTTTGCCTGGGCGGAGACCGCCCCGATTCACACTCTGGGCGCCGAGTCTTTGCCTGGGCGAAGGCCGCCCAGACTCTCACTCTGGGCGCCGAGTCTTTGCCTGGGCGGAGGCCGCCCGGATTCACACTCTGGGCGCCGAGTCTTTGCCTGGGCGGAGGCCACCCGGATTCACACTCTGGGCGCGAGTCTTTGCCTGGGCGGAGGCCGCTTGGACTCTCACTCTGGGTGCTGAGTCTTTCCCTGCGTGGAGGCGGCCCGGACTCTCACTCTGGGCGCCGAGTCTTTGCCTGGGCGGAGGCCACCCGGATTCACACTCTGGGTGCAGAGTCTTTGCCTGGGCGGAGGCCGCCTGGATTCACACTCTGGGCGCCGAGTCTTTGCCTGGGCGGAGGCTGCCCGGATTCACACTCTGGGCGCCGAGTCTTTGCCTGGGCGGAGACCACCCGGATTTACACTCTGGGCGCCGAGTCCTTGCCTGGGTGGAGGCCGCCCGGATTCACACTCTGGGCGCCGAGTCTTCGCCTGGGCGGAGGCTGCATGGGCTCACACTCTGGGCGCCGAGTCTTTGCCTGGGCGGAGACCGCCCGGATTCACACTCTGGGCGCCGAGTCTGCCTGGGCGGAGGTCGCCCGGATTCACACTCTGGGCGCCGAGTCTTTGCCTGGGCGGAGACCGCCCGGATTCACACTCTGGGCGCCGAGTTTTTGCCTGGGCGGAGGCCACCCGGATTCACACTCTGGGTGCTGAGTCTTTCCCTGCGTGGAGGCGGCCCGGACTCTCACTCTGGGCGCCAAGTCTTTGCCTGGGCGGAGACCGCCCGGATTCACACTCTGGGCGCTGAGTTTTTGCCTGGGCGGAGGCCGCCCGGATTCACACTCTGGGCGCTGAGTCTTTGCCTGGGCGGAGACCGCCCGGATTCACACTCTGGGCGCCATGTGTTTGCCTGGGCGGAGGCCGCCCTGACTCTCATTCTGGGCGCCGAGTCTTTGCCTGGGTGATGGCCGCCCGGACTCTCACTCTGGGCGCCAAATCTTTACCTGGGCGGAGGCCACCCGGATTCACACTCTGGGCGCGAGACTTTGCCTGGGCGGAGGCCGCCCGGATTCACACTCTGGGCGCCGTGTCTTTGCCTGGGTGGAGGCCGCTTGGACTCTCACTCTGGGTGCTGAGTCTTTCCCTGCGTGGAGGCGGCCCGGACTCTCACTCTGGGCGCAGAGCCTTTGCCTGGGCGGAGGCCGCCCGGATTCACACTCTGGGCGCTGAGTCTTTGCCTGGGCGGAGGCCGCCCGGATTCACACTCTGGGCGCTGAGTCTTTGCCTGGGCGGAGGCCGCCCAGATTCACTCTGGTTGCCGAGCTTTTGCCTGGGCGGAGGCCGCCCGGATTTACACTCTGGGCGCCGAGTCTTTGCCTGGGCAGAGGCCGCCCGGATTCACACTCTGGGCGCGAGTATTTGCCTGGGCGGAGGCCGCCCGGATTCACTCTGGTTGCCGAGCTTTTGCCTGGGTGGAGGCCGCCCGGATTCACACTCTGGGTGCCGAGTCTTTGCCTGCGCGGAGGCCGCCCGGATTCACACTCTGGGTGCCGAGTCTTTGCCTAGGCGGAGGCCGCCCATATTCACACTCTGGGCGCCGAGTCTTTGCCTGGGCAGAGGCCGCCCGGATTCACACTCTGGGCGCCATGTGTTTGCCTGGGCGGAGACCGCCCGGATTCACACTCTGGGCGCCGAGTCTTTGCCTGGGCGGAGACCGCCCGGATTCACACTCTGGGCGCCGAGTCTTTGCCTGGGCGGAGGCCGCCCAGATTCACACTCTGGGCACCGAGTCTTTGCCTGGGCGGAGGCCGCCCATATTAACACTCTAGGCGCCGAGTCTTTGCCTGGGCGGAGGCCGCCCGGACTCTCACTCTGGGCGCCGAGTCTTTGCCTGGGCAGAGGCCGCCCGGATTCACACTCTGGGCGCAGAGTCTTTGCCTGGGCGGAGACCGCCCGGATTCACACTCTGGGCGCCGAGTCTTTGCCTGGGCGGAGACCGCCCAGATTCACACTCTGGGCACCGAGTCTTTGCCTAGGCGAAGGCCGCCCGGACTCTCACTCTGGGCACCGAGTCTTTGCCTGGGCAGAGGCCGCCCGGATTCACACTCTGGGCGCAATGTCTTTACCTGGGCGGAGGCCGCCCGGATTCACACTCTGGGCGCCGAGTCTTTGCCTGGGCGGAGACCGCCCGGATTCACACTCTGGGCGCCGAGTCTTTGCCTGGGCGGAGGCCGCCCAGATTCACACTCTGGGCACCGAGTCTTTGCCTAGGCGAAGGCCGCCAAGATTCACACTCTGGGCACCGAGTCTTTGCCTAGGCGAAGGCCGCCCGGACTCTCACTCTGGGCACCGAGTCTTTGCCTGGGCGGAGGCCGCCTGGATTCACACTCTGGGAGCCGAGTCTTTGCCTGGGCGGAGGCCGCCCGGATTCACTCTGGGTGCCGAGTCTTTGCCTGGGCGGAGGCCACTCGGACTCTCACTCTGGGTGCAGAGTCTTTCCCTGCGCGGAGGCGGCCCGGACACTCTTTCTGGTTGCCGAGTCTTTGCCTGGGCGGAGACCACCCGGATTCACACTCTGGGCGCTGAGTCTTTGCCTGGTGCGAAGGCCACCCGGACTCTCACTGTGGGCGCCGGGTCTTTGCCTGGGCGGAAGCCGCCCGGATTCACCCTCTGGGCGCCGAGTCTTTGCCTGGGCAGAGGCCGCCCAGATTCACACTCTGGGCGCTGAGTCTTTGCCTGGACGGAGGCCGCTTGGACTCTCACTCTGGGTGCAGAGTTTTTCCCTGCGCGGAGGCGGCCCGGACTCTCACTCTGGGCGCCGAGTCTTTGCCTGGGCGGAGACCGCCCGGATTCACACTCTGGGCGCCGAGTCTGCCTGGGCGGAGGTCGCCCGGATTCACACTCTGGGCGCCGAGTCTTTGCCTGGGCGGAGACCGCCCGGATTCACACTCTGGGTGCTGAGTCTTTCCCTGCGTGGAGGCGGCCCGGACTCTCACTCTGGGCGCCAAGTCTTTGCCTGGGTGGAGGCCGCCCGGATTCAGACTCTGGGCGTCGAGTCTTTGCCTGGGCGGAGGCCGCCCAGATTAACACTCTGGGCGCCGAGTGTTTGCCTGGGCGAAGGCCGCCCAGACTCTCACTCTGGGCGCCGAGTCTTTGCCTGGGCGGAGGCCGCTCGGATTCACACTCTGGGCGCCGAGTCTTTGCCTGGGCGGAGGCCACCCGGATTCACACTCTGGGCGCGAGTGTTTGCCTGGGCGGAGGCCGCCCGGATTCACACTCTGGGCGCCATGTCTTTGCCTGGGCGGAGGCCGCTTGGACTCTCACTCTGGGTGCTGAGTCTTTCCCTGCGTGGAGGCGGCCCGGACTCTCACTCTGGGCGCCGAGTCTTTGCCTGGGCGGAGGCCACCCGGATTCACACTCTGGGCGCAGAGTCTTTGCCTGGGCGGAGGCCGCCTGGATTCACACTCTGGGCGCCGAGTCTTTGCCTGGGCGGGGGCTGCCCGGATTCACACTCTGGGCGCTGAGTCTTTGCCTGGGCGGAGACCACCCGGATTCACACTCTGGGCGCCGAGTCCTTGCCTGGGTGGAGGCCGCCCGGATTCACACTCTGGGTGCCGAGTCTTCGCCTGGGCGGAGGCTGCATGGGCTCACACTCTGGGCGCCGAGTCTTTGCCTGGGCGGAGACCGCCCGGATTCACACTCTGGGCGCCGAGTCTGCCTGGGCGGAGGTCGCCCGGATTCACACTCTGGGCGCCGAGTCTTTGCCTGGGCGGAGACCGCCCGGATTCACACTCTGGGCGCCGAGTTTTTGCCTGGGCGGAGGCCACCCGGATTCACACTCTGGGTGCTGAGTCTTTCCCTGCGTGGAGGCGGCCCGGACTCTCACTCTGGGCGCCAAGTCTTTGCCTGGGCGGAGACCGCCCGGATTCACACTCTGGGCGCTGAGTCTTTGCCTGGGCGGAGGCCGCCCGGATTTACACTCTGGGCGCTGAGTCTTTGCCTGGGCGGAGACCGCCCGGATTCACACTCTGGGCGCCATGTGTTTGCCTGGGCGGAGGCCGCCCTGACTCTCATTCTGGGCGCCGAGTCTTTGCCTGGGTGATGGCCGCCCGGACTCTCACTCTGGGCGCCAAATCTTTACCTGGGCGGAGGCCACCCGGATTCACACTCTGGGCGCGAGTCTTTGCCTGGGCGGAGGCCGGCCGGATTCACACTCTGGGCGCCGTGTCTTTGCCTGGGTGGAGGCCGCTTGGACTCTCACTCTGGGTGCTGAGTCTTTCCCTGCGTGGAGGCGGCCTGGACTCTCACTCTGGGCGCAGAGTCTTTGCCTGGGCGGAGGCCGCCCGGATTCACACTCTGGGCGCTGAGTCTTTGCCTGGGCGGAGGCCGCCCGGATTCACACTCTGGGCGCTGAGTCTTTGCCTGGGCGGAGGCCGCCCAGATTCACTCTGGTTGCCGAGCTTTTGCCTGGGCGGAGGCCGCCCGGATTTACACTCTGGGCGCCGAGTCTTTGCCTGGGCAGAGGCCGCCCGGATTCACACTCTGGGCGCGAGTCTTTGCCTGGGCGGAGGCCGCCCGGATTCACTCTGGTTGCCGAGCTTTTGCCTGGGTGGAGGCCGCCCGGATTCACACTCTGGGCGCCGAGTCTTTGCCTGGGCGGAGGCCGCCCGGATTCACACTCTGGGTGCCGAGTCTTTGCCTAGGCGGAGGCCGCCCATATTCACACTCTGGGCGCCGAGTCTTTGCCTGGGCAGAGGCCGCCCGGATTCACACTCTGGGCGCCGAGTCCTTGCCTGGGCGGAGGCCGCCCAGATTCACACTCTGGGCACCGAGTCTTTGCCTGGGCGGAGGCCGCCCGGATTAACACTCTGGGCGCCGAGTCTTTGCCTGGGCGAAGGCCGCCCGGACTCTCACTGTGGGCGCCGAGTCTGTGCCTGGGCGGGGGCCGCCCGGATTCACACTCTGGGCGCCGAGTCTTTGCCTGGGCGGAGGCCGCTCAGATTCACACTCTGGGCGCCGAGTCTTTGCCTGGGCGGAGGCCGCTCAGATTCACACTCTGGGCGCCGAGTCTTTGCCTGGGCAGAGGCCGCCCGGATTCACACTCTGGGCGCCAAGTCTTTGCCTAGGCGGAGGCCGCCCATATTCATACTCTGGGCGCTGAGTCTTTGCCTGGGCGGAGGCCGCCCGGATTAACACTCTGGGCGCTGAGTCTTTGCCTGGGCGAAGGCCGCCCGGACTTTAACTGTGGGTGCCGAGTCTTTGCCTGGACAGAGGCCGCCCAGATTCACACTGTGGGCGCTAAGTCTTTGCCTGGGCGGAGGCCGCTTGGACTCTCACTCTGGGTGCAGAGTCTTTCCCTGCGCGGAGGCGGCCCGGACACTCTTTCTGGGTGCCGAGTCTTTGCCTGGGCGGAGACCACCCGGATTCACACTCTGGGAGCCGAGTCTTTGCCTGGTGCGAAGGCCGCCCGGATTCACCCTCTGGGCGCCGAGTCTTTGCCTGAGCAGAGGCCGCCCAGATTCACACTCTGGGCGCTGAGTCTTTGCCTGGGCGGAGGCCGCTTGGACTCTCACTCTGGGTGCAGAGTTTTTCCCTGCGCGGAGGCGGCCCGGACTCTCACTCTGGGTGCCGAGTCTTTGCCTGGGCGGAGACCGCCCGGATTCACACTCTGGGCGCCGAGTCTGCCTGGGCGGAGGTCGCCCGGATTCACACTCTGGGCGCCGAGTCTTTGCCTGGGCCGAGACCGCCCGGATTCACACTCTGGGTGCTGAGTCTTTCCCTGCGTGGAGGCGGCCCGGACTCTCACTCTGGGCGCCAAGTCTTTGCCTGGGCGGAGACCACCCGGATTCACACTCTGGGCGCCGAGTCTTTGCCTGGGTGGAGGCCGCCCGGATTCAGACTCTGGGCGTCGAGTCTTTGCCTGGGCGGAGGCCGCCCAGATTAACACTCTGGGCGCCGAGTCTTTGCCTGGGCGAAGGCCGCCCAGACTCTCACTCTGGGCGCCGAGTCTTTACCTGGGCGGAGGCCGCCCGGATTCACACTCTGGGCGCCGAGTCTTTGCCTGGGCGGAGGCCACTCGGATTCACACTCTGGGCGCAGAGTCTTTGCCTGGGCGGAGGCCGCCCGGATTCACACTCTGGGCGCCGAGTCTTTGCCTGGGCGGAAACCGCCCGGATTCACACTCTGGGCGCCGAGTCTTTGCCTGGGCGGAGGCCGCCCGGATTCACACTCTGGGCGCCAAGTCTTTGCCTGGGCGGTGGCCGCCCGGATTCACACTCTGGGCGCCGAGTCTTCGCCTGGGCGGAGGCTGCATGGGCTCACACTCTGGGCGCCGAGTCTTTGCCTGGGCGGAGACCGCCCGGATTCACACTCTGGGCGCCGAGTCTGCCTGGGCGGAGGTCGCCCGGATTCACACTCTGGGCGCCGAGTCTTTGCCTGGGCGGAGACCGCCCGGATTCACACTCTGGGCGCCGAGTTTTTGCCTGGGCGGAGGCCACCCGGATTCACACTCTGGGTGCTGAGTCTTTCCCTGCGTGGAGGCGGCCCGGACTCTTACTCTGGGCGCCAAGTCTTTGCCTGGGCGGAGGCCGCCCGGATTCACACTCTGGGCGTCGAGTCTTTGCCTGGGCGGAGGCCGCCCAGATTAACACTCTGGGCGCCGAGTCTTTGCCTGGGCGGAGGCCGCCCGGATTCACACTCTGGGCGCCGAGTCTTCGCCTGGGCGGAGGCTGCACGGGCTCACACTCTGGGCGCGAGTCTTTGGCTGGGCGGAGGCCGCCCAGATTCACTCTGGTTGCCGAGCTTTTGCCTGGGCGGAGGCCGCCCGGATTTACACTCTTGGCGCGAGTCTTTGCCTGGGCGGAGGCCGCCCGGATTCACTCTGGTTGCCGAGCTTTTGCCTGGGTGGAGGCCGCCCGGATTCACACTCTGGGCACGGAGTCTTTGCCTGGGCGGAGGCCGCCCGGATTCACACTCTGGGCGCCGAGTCTTTGCCTGGGCGGAGGCCGTTCAGATTCACACTCTGGGCGCCGAGTCTTTGCCTGGGCGGAGGCCGTTCAGATTCACACTCTGGGCGCCGAGTCTTTGCCTAGGCGGAGGCCGCCCGGATTAACACTCTGGGCGCTGAGTCTTTGCCTGGGCGAAGGCCGCCCGGACTCTCACTGTGGGTGCCGAGTCTTTGCCTGGGCAGAGGCCGCCCAGATTCACATTCTGGGTGCTGAGTCTTTGCCTGGGCGGAGGCCGCTTGGACTCTCACTCTGGGTGCAGAGTCTTTCCCTGCGCGGAGGTGGCCCGGCCTCTCACTCTGGGCGCCGAGTCTTTGCCTGGGCGGAGACCGCCTGGATTCACACTCTGGGCACGGAGTCTTTGCCTGGGCGGAGGCCGCCCGGATTCACACTCTGGGCGCTGAGTCTTTGCCTGGGCGGAGACCGCCTGGATTCACACTCTGGGCGCCGAGTCTTTGCCTGGGCGGAGACCGCCCGGATTCACACTCTGGGCGCGAGTCTTTGCCTGGGCGGAGGCCGCCCGGATTCACTCTGGTTGCCGAGCTTTTGCCTGGGGGGAGGCCGCCCGGATTCACACTCTGGGCGCCGAGTCTTTGCCTGGACAGAGGCCGCCCGGATTCACACTCTGGGTGCCGAGTCTTTGCCTGGGCAGAGGCCGCCCGGACTCTCACTGCTGGCGCCGAGTCTGTGCCTGGGCGGGGGCCGCCCGGATTCACACTCTGGGCGCCGAGTCTTTGCCTAGGCGAAGGCCGCCCGGACTCTCACTCTGGGCACCGAGTCTTTGCCTGGGCGGAGGCCGCCCGGATTCACACTCTGGGCGCTGAGTCTTTGCCTGGGCGGAGGCCGCCCGGATTCACTCTGGGTGCCGAGTCTTTGCCTAGGCGAAGGCCGCCCGGACTCTCACTCTGGGCACCGAGTCTTTGCCTGGGCGGAGACCGCCCGGATTCACACTCTGGGCGCTGAGTCTTTGCCTGGGCGGAGGCCGCCCGGATTCACTCTGGGTGCCGAGTCTTTGCCTGGGCGGAGGCCACTCGGACTCTCACTATGGGTGCTGAGTCTTTCCCTGCGCGGAGGCGGCCCGGACTCTCACTCTGGGCGCCGAGTCTTTGCCTGGGCGGAGACCGCCCGGATTCACACTCTGGGCGCCGAGTCTTTGCTGTGCGAAGGCCGCCCATATTCACACTCTGGGCGCCGAGTCTTTGCCTGGGCGGAGACCGCCCGGATTCACACTCTGGGTGCTGAGTCTTTCCCTGCGTGGAGGCGGCCCGGACTCTCACTCTGGGCGCCAAGTCTTTGCCTGGGCGGAGGCCGCCCGGACTCTCACTGTGGGCGCCGAGTCTTTGCCTGGGCGGAAGCCGCCCGGATTCACAGTCTGGGCGCCGAGTCTTTGCCTGGGCAGAGCCCGCCCAGATTCACACTCTGGGCGCAGAGTCTTTGCCTGGGCGGAGGCCGCTTGGACTCTCACTCTGGGTGCAGAGTCTTTCCCTGCGCGGAGGCGGCCCGGACTCTCACTCTGGGCGCCGAGTCTTTGCCTGGGCGGAGACCGCCCGGATTCACACTCTGGGCGCCGAGTCTTTGCCTGGGCGGAGGTCGCCCGGATTCACACTCTGGGCGCCGAGTTTTTGCCTGGGTGGAGGCCACCCGGATTCACACTCTGGGTGCTGAGTCTTTCCCTGCGTGGAGGCGGCCCGGACTCTCACTCTGGGCGCCAAGTCTTTGCCTGGGCGGAGACCACCCGGATTCACACTCTGGGCGCCGAGTCTTTGCCTGGGTGGAGGCCGCCCGGATTCAGACTCTGGGCGTCGAGTCTTTGCCTGGGCGGAGGCCGCCCAGATTAACACTCTGGGCGCCGAGTCTTTGCCTGGGCGAAGGCCGCCCAGACTCTCACTCTGGGCGCCGAGTCTTTACCTGGGCGGAGGCCGCCCGGATTCACACTCTGGGCGCCGAGTCTTTGCCTGGGCGGAGGCCACCCGGATTCACACTCTGGGCGCGAGTCTTTGTCTGGGCGGAGGCCGTTCGGATTCACACTCTGGGCGCCGTGTCTTTGCCTGGGCGGAGGCCGCTTGGACTCTCACTCTGGGTGCTGAGTCTTTCCCTGCGTGGAGGCGGCCCGGACTCTCACTCTGGGCGCCGAGTCTTTGCCTGGGCGGAGGCCGCCCGGATTCACACTCTGGGCGCAGAGTCTTTGCTTGGGCGGAGGCCGCCCGGATTCACACTCTGGGCGCCGAGTCTTTGCCTGGGCGGAGACCGCCCGGATTCACACTCTGGGCGCCGAGCCTTTGCCTGGGCGGAGGCCGCCCGGATTCACACTCTGGGCGCCGAGTCTTTGCCTGGGCGGAGGCCGCCCGGATTCACACTCTGGGTGCCGAGTCTTTGCCTGGGCAGAGCTGTCACAGGAGGGCCCTCACACCATGACATGCAGGTCCCTCATTTATACCCGTCTGGGCTCCCTCCAGCAGCACAGATGGGTGATCAGCATATCCCCAGGGAGCACAGCTACGGCTTGACAATCTGGCAGCAATTGATGGGTACAGTGGCTGTGTTTGATAGCACAGTGGCGGCAATTTACGGGCATAGTGGTTGCGTTTGATGGGCACAGTGAGCCAGCGTTTGCTGGGCACGGTGAGGCGGTGTTTGCTGGGCACAGTGAGGCGCCATTTTTTGGGCGCAGTGAGGCGTTTTCTGGGCACAGTGAGGCGTTTTCTGGGCATGGTGAAGTGGCGTTTGTTGGGCACAGTGAGGTGGCGTTTGCTGGGCACAGTGAGGGGCATTTTTTGGGCACAGTGAGGCATTTGCTGGGCACAGTGAGGCGGCAATTGCTGGGAGCAGTGAGGTGGCGTTTGCTGTGCGCAGTGAGGCGGCGATTTCTGGGCACAGTGAGATAGTGATTTCTGGGCACAGTGAGGCGGCATTTTTTGGGCGTGGTGAGGCAGCGATTTCTGGGCACAGTGAGGCGGCGTTTGTGGGGCACAGTGAGGCGTATTGGCAGAACAATGTACTGTATATGTAGTCAGTGCTATGCACGGGGCCCCGCCCCCTCTCCAAGCTCCTCTCTATCTCTCCCTCCCAGCAAGTCTCCGCCCGCTTGAGTCCATAATTTTTGTCAACTGCTGAACAAATATCCCGCGCATGCGCTAATAACAGCTTGAAGCCATACTTTTTCTTGACCAGTGAACAAAATCGTGGGGTGGGCGGGGCTGCTGCTGACGTTCTAACCATATGTTCAGCTCCGCCCACCCACCCGCAAGTCTCCGCCCACTTGATTGTAGAATTTTTCTCCATCGTGAAAATACATATACTGCGCATGCGCTGTTAATGTCAGGGAATTTGCGCATGCGCGGTAAAGGCCTGCCGTCGGCTGTTTCAGTGACGGAGCCGCACCGGAAGTGACGGGGT
>NW_027507789.1:147949206-147974206 GCF_037356315.1 Lithobates pipiens
CTCTCATTCTGGGCGCCGAGTCTTTGCCTGGGTGATGGCCGCCCGGACTCTCACTCTGGGCGCCAAATCTTTACCTGGGCGGAGGCCACCTGGATTCACACTCTGGGCGCGAGTCTTTGCCTGGGCGGAGGCCGCCCGGATTCACACTCTGGGCGCCGTGTCTTTGCCTGGGTGGAGGCCGCTTGGACTCTCACTCTGGGTGCTGAGTCTTTCCCTGCGTGGAGGCGGCCCGGACTCTCACTCTGGGCGCAGAGTCTTTGCCTGGGCGGAGGCCGCCCGGATTCACACTCTGGGCGCTGAGTCTTTGCCTGGGCGGAGGCCGCCCAGATTCACTCTGGTTGCCGAGCTTTTGCCTGGGCGGAGGCCGCCCGGATTTACACTCTGGGCGCCGAGTCTTTGCCTGGGCAGAGGCTGCCCGGATTCACACTCTGGGCGCGAGTCTTTGCCTGGGCGGAGGCCGCCCGGATTCACTCTGGTTGCCGAGCTTTTGCCTGGGTGGAGGCCGCCCGGATTCACACTCTGGGCGCCGAGTCTTTGCCTGGGCGGAGGCCGCCCGGATTCACACTCTGGGTGCCGAGTCTTTGCCTAGGCGGAGGCCGCCCATATTCACACTCTGGGCGCCGAGTCTTTGCCTGGGCAGAGGCCGCCCGGATTCACACTCTGGGCGCCATGTGTTTGCCTGGGCGGAGACCGCCCGGATTCACACTCTGGGCGCCGAGTCTTTGCCTGGGCAGAGACCGCCCGGATTCACACTCTGGGCGCCGAGTCTTTGCCTGGGCGGAGGCCGCCCAGATTCACACTCTGGGCACCGAGTCTTTGCCTGGGCGGAGGCCGCCCATATTAACACTCTAGGCGCCGAGTCTTTGCCTGGGCGGAGGCCGCCCGGACTCTCACTCTGGGCGCCGAGTCTTTGCCTGGGCAGAGGCCGCCCGGATTCACACTCTGGGCGCAGAGTCTTTGCCTGGGCGGAGACCGCCCGGATTCACACTGGGGGCGCCGAGTCTTTGCCTGGGCGGAGACCGCCCGGATTCACACTCTGGGCGCCGAGTCTTTGCCTGGGCGGAGGCCGCCCAGATTCACACTCTGGGCACCGAGTCTTTGCCTAGGCGAAGGCCGCCCGGACTCTCACTCTGGGCACCGAGTCTTTGCCTGGGCAGAGGCCGCCCGGATTCACACTCTGGGCGCAAAGTCTTTACCTGGGCGGAGACCGCCCGGATTCACACTCTGGGCGCCGAGTCTTTGCCTGGGCGGAGGCCGCCCAGATTCACACTCTGGGCACCGAGTCTTTGCCTAGGCGAAGGCCGCCAAGATTCACACTCTGGGCACCGAGTCTTTGCCTAGGCGAAGGCCGCCCGGACTCTCACTCTGGGCACCGAGTCTTAGCCTGGGCGGAGGCCGCCTGGATTCACACTCTGGGCGCCGAGTCTTTGCCTGGGCGGAGGCCGCCCGGATTCACTCTGGGTGCCGAGTCTTTGCCTGGGTGGAGGCCACTCGGACTCTCACTCTGGGTGCAGAGTCTTTCCCTGCGCGGAGGCGGCCCGGACACTCTTTCTGGTTGCCGAGTCTTTGCCTGGGCGGAGACCACCCGGATTCACACTCTGGGCGCCGAGTCTTTGCCTGGTGCGAAGGCCACCCGGACTCTCACTGTGGGCGCCGGGTCTTTGCCTGGGCGGAAGCCGCCCGGATTCACCCTCTGGGCGCCGAGTCTTTGCCTGGGCAGAGGCCGCCCAGATTCACACTCTGGGCGCTGAGTCTTTGCCTGGACGGAGGCCGCTTGGACTCTCACTCTGGGTGCAGAGTTTTTCCCTGCGCGGAGGCGGCCCGGACTCTCACTCTGGGCGCCGAGTCTTTGCCTGGGCGGAGACCGCCCGGATTCACACTCTGGTCGCCGAGTCTGCCTGGGCGGAGGTCGCCCGGATTCACACTCTGGGCGCCGAGTCTTTGCCTGGGCGGAGACCGCCCGGATTCACACTCTGGGTGCTGAGTCTTTCCCTGCGTGGAGGCGGCCCGGACTCTCACTCTGGGCGCCAAGTCTTTGCCTGGGTGGAGGCCGCCCGGATTCAGACTCTGGGCGTCGAGTCTTTGCCTGGGCGGAGGCCGCCCAGATTAACACTCTGGGCGCCGAGTCTTTGCCTGGGCGAAGGCCGCCCAGACTCTCACTCTGGGCGCCGAGTCTTTGCCTGGGCGGAGGCCGCCCGGATTCACACTCTGGGCGCCGAGTCTTTGCCTGGGCGGAGGCCACCCGGATTCACACTCTGGGCGCGAGTCTTTGCCTGGGCGGAGGCCGCCCGGATTCACACTCTGGGCGCCATGTCTTTGCCTGGGCGGAGGCCGCTTGGACTCTCACTCTGGGTGCTGAGTCTTTCCCTGCGTGGAGGCGGCCCGGACTCTCAATCTGGGCGCCGAGTCTTTGCCTGGGCGGAGGCCACCCGGATTCACACTCTGGGCGCAGAGTCTTTGCCTGGGCGGAGGCCGCCTGGATTCACACTCTGGGCGCCGAGTCTTTGCCTGGGCGGAGGCTGCCCGGATTCACACTCTGGGCGCCGAGTCTTTGCCTGGGCGGAGACCGCCCGGATTCACACTCTGGGCGCCGAGTTTTTGCCTGGGCGGAGGCCACCCGGATTCACACTCTGGGTGCTGAGTCTTTCCCTGCGTGGAGGCGGCCCGGACTCTCACTCTGGGCGCCAAGTCTTTGCCTGGGCGGAGACCGCCCGGATTCACACTCTGGGCGCTGAGATTTTGCCTGGGCGGAGGCCGCCCGGATTCACACTCTGGGCGCTGAGTCTTTGCCTGGGCGGAGACCGCCCGGATTCACACTCTGGGCGCCATGCGTTTGCCTGGGCGGAGGCCGCCCTGACTCTCATTCTGGGCGCCGAGTCTTTGCCTGGGTGATGGCCGCCCGGACTCTCACTCTGGGCGCCAAATCTTTACCTGGGCGGAGGCCACCTGGATTCACACTCTGGGCGCGAGTCTTTGCCTGGGCGGAGGCCGCCCGGATTCACACTCTGGGCGCCGTGTCTTTGCCTGGGTGGAGGCCGCTTGGACTCTCACTCTGGGTGCTGAGTCTTTCCCTGCGTGGAGGCGGCCCGGACTCTCACTCTGGGCGCAGAGTCTTTGCCTGGGCGGAGGCCGCCCGGATTCACACTCTGGGCGCTGAGTCTTTGCCTGGGCGGAGGCCGCCCAGATTCACTCTGGTTGCCGAGCTTTTGCCTGGGCGGAGGCCGCCCGGATTTACACTCTGGGCGCCGAGTCTTTGCCTGGGCAGAGGCTGCCCGGATTCACACTCTGGGCGCGAGTCTTTGCCTGGGCGGAGGCCGCCCGGATTCACTCTGGTTGCCGAGCTTTTGCCTGGGTGGAGGCCGCCCGGATTCACACTCTGGGCGCCGAGTCTTTGCCTGGGCGGAGGCCGCCCGGATTCACACTCTGGGTGCCGAGTCTTTGCCTAGGCGGAGGCCGCCCATATTCACACTCTGGGCGCCGAGTCTTTGCCTGGGCAGAGGCCGCCCGGATTCACACTCTGGGCGCCATGTGTTTGCCTGGGCGGAGACCGCCCGGATTCACACTCTGGGCGCCGAGTCTTTGCCTGGGCAGAGACCGCCCGGATTCACACTCTGGGCGCCGAGTCTTTGCCTGGGCGGAGGCCGCCCAGATCCACACTCTGGGCACCGAGTCTTTGCCTAGGCGAAGGCCGCCAAGATTCACACTCTGGGCACCGAGTCTTTGCCTAGGCGAAGGCCGCCCGGACTCTCACTCTGGGCACCGAGTCTTAGCCTGGGCGGAGGCCGCCTGGATTCACACTCTGGGCGCCGAGTCTTTGCCTGGGCGGAGGCCGCCCGGATTCACTCTGGGTGCCGAGTCTTTGCCTGGGTGGAGGCCACTCGGACTCTCACTCTGGGTGCAGAGTCTTTCCCTGCGCGGAGGCGGCCCGGACACTCTTTCTGGTTGCCGAGTCTTTGCCTGGGCGGAGACCACCCGGATTCACACTCTGGGCGCCGAGTCTTTGCCTGGTGCGAAGGCCACCCGGACTCTCACTGTGGGCGCCGGGTCTTTGCCTGGGCGGAAGCCGCCCGGATTCACCCTCTGGGCGCCGAGTCTTTGCCTGGGCAGAGGCCGCCCAGATTCACACTCTGGGCGCTGAGTCTTTGCCTGGACGGGGCCGCTTGGACTCTCACTCTGGGTGCAGAGTTTTTCCCTGCGCGGAGGCGGCCCGGACTCTCACTCTGGGCGCCGAGTCTTTGCCTGGGCGGAGACCGCCCGGATTCACACTCTGGTCGCCGAGTCTGCCTGGGCGGAGGTCGCCCGGATTCACACTCTGGGCGCCGAGTCTTTGCCTGGGCGGAGACCGCCCGGATTCACACTCTGGGTGCTGTGTCTTTCCCTGCGTGGAGGCGGCCCGGACTCTCACTCTGGGCGCCAAGTCTTTGCCTGGGTGGAGGCCGCCCGGATTCAGACTCTGGGCGTCGAGTCTTTGCCTGGGCGGAGGCCGCCCAGATTAACACTCTGGGCGCCGAGTCTTTGCCTGGGCGAAGGCCGCCCAGACTCTCACTCTGGGCGCCGAGTCTTTGCCTGGGCGGAGGCCGCCCGGATTCACACTCTGGGCGCCGAGTCTTTGCCTGGGCGGAGGCCACCCGGATTCACACTCTGGGCGCGAGTCTTTGCCTGGGCGGAGGCCGCCCGGATTCACACTCTGGGCGCCATGTCTTTGCCTGGGCGGAGGCCGCTTGGACTCTCACTCTGGGTGCTGAGTCTTTCCCTGCGTGGAGGCGGCCCGGACTCTCAATCTGGGCGCCGAGTCTTTGCCTGGGCGGAGGCCACCCGGATTCACACTCTGGGCGCAGAGTCTTTGCCTGGGCGGAGGCCGCCTGGATTCACACTCTGGGCGCCGAGTCTTTGCCTGGGCGGAGGCTGCCCGGATTCACACTCTGGGCGCCGAGTCTTTGCCTGGGCGGAGACCGCCCGGATTCACACTCTGGGCGCCGAGTTTTTGCCTGGGCGGAGGCCACCCGGATTCACACTCTGGGTGCTGAGTCTTTCCCTGCGTGGAGGCGGCCCGGACTCTCACTCTGGGCGCCAAGTCTTTGCCTGGGCGGAGACCGCCCGGATTCACACTCTGGGCGCTGAGATTTTGCCTGGGCGGAGGCCGCCCGGATTCACACTCTGGGCGCTGAGTCTTTGCCTGGGCGGAGACCGCCCGGATTCACACTCTGGGCGCCATGCGTTTGCCTGGGCGGAGGCCGCCCTGACTCTCATTCTGGGCGCCGAGTCTTTGCCTGGGTGATGGCCGCCCGGACTCTCACTCTGGGCGCCAAATCTTTACCTGGGCGGAGGCCACCTGGATTCACACTCTGGGCGCGAGTCTTTGCCTGGGCGGAGGCCGCCCGGATTCACACTCTGGGCGCCGTGTCTTTGCCTGGGTGGAGGCCGCTTGGACTCTCACTCTGGGTGCTGAGTCTTTCCCTGCGTGGAGGCGGCCCGGACTCTCACTCTGGGCGCAGAGTCTTTGCCTGGGCGGAGGCCGCCCGGATTCACACTCTGGGCGCTGAGTCTTTGCCTGGGCGGAGGCCGCCCAGATTCACTCTGGTTGCCGAGCTTTTGCCTGGGCGGAGGCCGCCCGGATTTACACTCTGGGCGCCGAGTCTTTGCCTGGGCAGAGGCTGCCCGGATTCACACTCTGGGCGCGAGTCTTTGCCTGGGCGGAGGCCGCCCGGATTCACTCTGGTTGCTGAGCTTTTGCCTGGGTGGAGGCCGCCCGGATTCACACTCTGGGCGCCGAGTCTTTGCCTGGGCGGAGGCCGCCCGGATTCACACTCTGGGTGCCGAGTCTTTGCCTAGGCGGAGGCCGCCCATATTCACACTCTGGGCGCCGAGTCTTTGCCTGGGCAGAGGCCGCCCGGATTCACACTCTGGGCGCCATGTGTTTGCTTGGGCGGAGACCGCCCGGATTCACACTCTGGGCGCCGAGTCTTTGCCTGGGCAGAGACCGCCCGGATTCACACTCTGGGCGCCGAGTCTTTGCCTGGGCGGAGGCCGCCCAGATTCACACTCTGGGCACCGAGTCTTTGCCTGGGCGGAGGCCGCCCATATTAACACTCTAGGCGCCGAGTCTTTGCCTGGGCGGAGGCCGCCCGGACTCTCACTCTGGGCGCCGAGTCTTTGCCTGGGCAGAGGCCGCCCGGATTCACACTCTGGGCGCAGAGTCTTTGCCTGGGCGGAGACCGCCCGGATTCACACTGGGGGCGCCGAGTCTTTGCCTGGGCGGAGACCGCCCGGATTCACACTCTGGGCGCCGAGTCTTTGCCTGGGCGGAGGCCGCCCAGATTCACACTCTGGGCACCGAGTCTTTGCCTAGGCGAAGGCCGCCCGGACTCTCACTCTGGGCACCGAGTCTTTGCCTGGGCAGAGGCCGCCCGGATTCACACTCTGGGCGCAAAGTCTTTACCTGGGCGGAGACCGCCCGGATTCACACTCTGGGCGCCGAGTCTTTGCCTGGGCGGAGGCCGCCCAGATTCACACTCTGGGCACCGAGTCTTTGCCTAGGCGAAGGCCGCCAAGATTCACACTCTGGGCACCGAGTCTTTGCCTAGGCGAAGGCCGCCCGGACTCTCACTCTGGGCACCGAGTCTTAGCCTGGGCGGAGGCCGCCTGGATTCACACTCTGGGCGTCGAGTCTTTGCCTGGGCGGAGGCCGCCCGGATTCACTTTGGGTGCCGAGTCTTTGCCTGGGTGGAGGCCACTCGGACTCTCACTCTGGGTGCAGAGTCTTTCCCTGCGCGGAGGCGGCCCGGACACTCTTTCTGGTTGCCGAGTCTTTGCCTGGGCGGAGACCACCCGGATTCACACTCTGGGCGCCGAGTCTTTGCCTGGTGCGAAGGCCACCCGGACTCTCACTGTGGGCGCCGGGTCTTTGCCTGGGCGGAAGCCGCCCGGATTCACCCTCTGGGCGCCGAGTCTTTGCCTGGGCAGAGGCCGCCCAGATTCACACTCTGGGCGCTGAGTCTTTGCCTGGACGGAGGCCGCTTGGACTCTCACTCTGGGTGCAGAGTTTTTCCCTGCGCGGAGGCGGCCCGGACTCTCACTCTGGGCGCCGAGTCTTTGCCTGGGCGGAGACCGCCCGGATTCACACTCTGGTCGCCGAGTCTGCCTGGGCGGAGACCGCCCGGATTCACACTCTGGTCGCCGAGTCTGCCTGGGCGGAGGTCGCCCGGATTCACACTCTGGGCGCCGAGTCTTTGCCTGGGCGGAGACCGCCCGGATTCACACTCTGGGTGCTGAGTCTTTCCCTGCGTGGAGGCGGCCCGGACTCTCACTCTGGGCGCCAAGTCTTTGCCTGGGTGGAGGCCGCCCGGATTCAGACTCTGGGCGTCGAGTCTTTGCCTGGGCGGAGGCCGCCCAGATTAACACTCTGGGCGCCGAGTCTTTGCCTATGCGAAGGCCGCCCAGACTCTCACTCTGGGCGCCGAGTCTTTGCCTGGGCGGAGGCCGCTTGGACTCTCACTCTGGGTGCTGAGTCTTTCCCTGCGTGGAGGCGGCCCGGACTCTCAATCTGGGCGCCGAGTCTTTGCCTGGGCGGAGGCCACCCGGATTCACACTCTGGGCGCAGAGTCTTTGCCTGGGCGGAGGCCGCCTGGATTCACACTCTGGGCGCCGAGTCTTTGCCTGGGCGGAGGCTGCCCGGATTCACACTCTGGGCGCCGAGTCTTTGCCTGGGCGGAGACCGCCCGGATTCACACTCTGGGCGCCGAGTTTTTGCCTGGGCGGAGGCCACCCGGATTCACACTCTGGGTGCTGAGTCTTTCCCTGCGTGGAGGCGGCCCGGACTCTCACTCTGGGCGCCAAGTCTTTGCCTGGGCGGAGACCGCCCGGATTCACACTCTGGGCGCTGAGTTTTTGCCTGGGCGGAGGCCGCCCGGATTCACACTCTGGGCGCTGAGTCTTTGCCTGGGCGGAGACCGCCCGGATTCACACTCTGGGCGCCATGCGTTTGCCTGGGCGGAGGCCGCCCTGACTCTCATTCTGGGCGCCGAGTCTTTGCCTGGGTGATGGCCGCCCGGACTCTCACTCTGGGCGCCAAATCTTTACCTGGGCGGAGGCCACCTGGATTCACACTCTGGGCGCGAGTCTTTGCCTGGGCGGAGGCCGCCCGGATTCACACTCTGGGCGCCGTGTCTTTGCCTGGGTGGAGGCCGCTTGGACTCTCACTCTGGGTGCTGAGTCTTTCCCTGCGTGGAGGCGGCCCGGACTCTCACTCTGGGCGCAGAGTCTTTGCCTGGGCGGAGGCCGCCCGGATCCACACTCTGGGCGCTGAGTCTTTGCCTGGGCGGAGGCCGCCCAGATTCACTCTGGTTGCCGAGCTTTTGCCTGGGCGGAGGCCGCCCGGATTTACACTCTGGGCGCCGAGTCTTTGCCTGGGCAGAGGCTGCCCGGATTCACACTCTGGGCGCGAGTCTTTGCCTGGGCGGAGGCCGCCCGGATTCACTCTGGTTGCCGAGCTTTTGCCTGGGTGGAGGCCGCCCGGATTCACACTCTGGGCGCCGAGTCTTTGCCTGGGCGGAGGCCGCCCGGATTCACACTCTGGGTGCCGAGTCTTTGCCTAGGCGGAGGCCGCCCATATTCACACTCTGGGCGCCGAGTCTTTGCCTGGGCAGAGGCCGCCCGGATTCACACTCTGGGCGCCATGTGTTTGCCTGGGCGGAGACCGCCCGGATTCACACTCTGGGCGCCGAGTCTTTGCCTGGGCAGAGACCGCCCGGATTCACACTCTGGGCGCCGAGTCTTTGCCTGGGCGGAGGCCGCCCAGATTCACACTCTGGGCACCGAGTCTTTGCCTGGGCGGAGGCCGCCCAGATTCACACTCTGGGCACCGAGTCTTTGCCTAGGCGAAGGCCGCCAAGATTCACACTCTGGGCACCGAGTCTTTGCCTAGGCGAAGGCCGCCCGGACTCTCACTCTGGGCACCGAGTCTTAGCCTGGGCGGAGGCCGCCTGGATTCACACTCTGGGCGCCGAGTCTTTGCCTGGGCGGAGGCCGCCCGGATTCACTCTGGGTGCCGAGTCTTTGCCTGGGCGGAGGCCACTCGGACTCTCACTCTGGGTGCAGAGTCTTTCCCTGCGCGGAGGCGGCCCGGACACTCTTTCTGGTTGCCGAGTCTTTGCCTGGGCGGAGACCACCCGGATTCACACTCTGGGCGCCGAGTCTTTGCCTGGTGCGAAGGCCACCCGGACTCTCACTGTGGGCGCCGGGTCTTTGCCTGGGCGGAAGCCGCCCGGATTCACCCTCTGGGCGCCGAGTCTTTGCCTGGGCAGAGGCCGCCCAGATTCACACTCTGGGCGCTGAGTCTTTGCCTGGACGGAGGCCGCTTGGACTCTCACTCTGGGTGCAGAGTTTTTCCCTGCGCGGAGGCGGCCCGGACTCTCACTCTGGGCGCCGAGTCTTTGCCTGGGCGGAGACCGCCCGGATTCACACTCTGGTCGCCGAGTCTGCCTGGGCGGAGGTCGCCCGGATTCACACTCTGGGCGCCGAGTCTTTGCCTGGGCGGAGACCGCCCGGATTCACACTCTGGGTGCTGAGTCTTTCCCTGCGTGGAGGCGGCCCGGACTCTCACTCTGGGCGCCAAGTCTTTGCCTGGGTGGAGGCCGCCCGGAGTCAGACTCTGGGCGTCGAGTCTTTGCCTGGGCGGAGGCCGCCCAGATTAACACTCTGGGCGCCGAGTCTTTGCCTGGGCGAAGGCCGCCCAGACTCTCACTCTGGGCGCCGAGTCTTTACCTGGGCGGAGGCCGCCCGGATTCACACTCTGGGCGCCGAGTCTTTGCCTGGGCGGAGGCCACCCGGATTCACACTCTGGGTGCGAGTCTTTGCCTGGGCGGAGGCCGTTCGGATTCACACTCTGGGCGCCGTGTCTTTGCCTGGGCGGAGGCCGCTTGGACTCTCACTCTGGGTGCTGAGTCTTTCCCTGCGTGGAGGCGGCCCGGACTCTCACTCTGGGCGCCGAGTCTTTGCCTGGGCGGAGGCCACCCGGATTCACACTCTGGGCGCAGAGTCTTTGCCTGGGCGGAGGTCGCCCGGATTCACACTCTGGGCGCCGAGTCTTTGCCTGGGCGGAGACCGCCCGGATTCACACTCTGGGTGCTGAGTCTTTCCCTGCGTGGAGGCGGCCCGGACTCTCACTCTGGGCGCCAAGTCTTTGCCTGGGTGGAGGCCGCCCGGATTCACACTCTGGGCGCCGAGTCTTTGCCTGGGCGGAGACCGCCCGGATTCACACTCTGGGTGCTGAGTCTTTCCCTGCGTGGAGGCGGCCCGGACTCTCACTCTGGGCGCCAAGTCTTTGCCTGGGTGGAGGCGGCCCGGACTCTCACTCTGGGCGCCAAGTCTTTGCCTGGGCGGAGGCCGCCCGGATTCACACTCTGGGTGCCGAGTCTTTGCCTGGGCAGAGGCCACCCGGATTCACACTCTGGGCGCGAGTCTTTGCCTGGGCGGAGGCCGCCCGGATTCACACTCTGGGCGCCATGTCTTTGCCTGGGCGGAGGCCGCTTGGACTCTCACTCTGGGTGCTGAGTCTTTTCCTGGGCGGAGACCACCCGGATTCACACTCTGGGCGCCGAGTCCTTGCCTGGGTGGAGGCCGCCCGGATTCACACTCTGGGCGCAGAGTCTTTGCCTGGGCGGAGGCCGCCTGGATTCACACTCTGGGCGCCGAGTCTTTGCCTGGGCGGAGGCTGCCCGGATTCACACTCTGGGCGCCGAGTCTTTTCCTGGGCGGAGACCACCCGGATTCACACTCTGGGCGCCGAGTCCTTGCCTGGGTGGAGGCCGCCCGGATTCACACTCTGGGCGCCGAGTCTTCGCCTGGGCGGAGGCTGCATGGGCTCACACTCTGGGCGCCGAGTCTTTGCCTGGGCGGAGACCGCCCGGATTCACACTCTGGGCGCCGAGTCTGCCTGGGCGGAGGTCGCCCGGATTCACACTCTGGGCGCCGAGTCTTTGCCTGGGCGGAGACCGCCCGGATTCACACTCTGGGCGCCGAGTTTTTGCCTGGGCGGAGGCCACCCGGATTCACACTCTGGGTGCTGAGTCTTTCCCTGCGTGGAGGCGGCCCGGACTCTCACTCTGGGTGCCAAGTCTTTGCCTGGGCGGAGACCGCCCGGATTCACACTCTGGGCGCTGAGTTTTTGCCTGGGCGGAGGCCGCCCGGATTCACACTCTGGGCGCTGAGTCTTTGCCTGGGCGGAGACCGCCCGGATTCACACTCTGGGCGCCATGTGTTTGCCTAGGCGGAGGCCGCCTTGACTCTCATTCTGGGCGCCGAGTCTTTGCCTGGGTGATGGCCGCCCGGACTCTCACTCTGGGCACCAAATCTTTACCTGGGCGGAGGCCACCCAGATTCACACTCTGGGCGCGAGTCTTTGCCTGGGCGGAGGCCGCCCGGATTCACACTCTGGGCGCCGTGTCTTTGCCTGGGTGGAGGCCGCTTGGACTCTCACTCTGGGTGCTGAGTCTTTCCCTGCGTGGAGGCGGCCCGGACTCTCACTCTGGGCGCAGAGTCTTTGCCTGGGCGGAGGCCGCCCGGATTCACACTCTGGGCGCTGAGTCTTTGCCTGGGCGGAGGCCGCCCGGATTCACACTCTGGGCGCTGAGTCTTTGCCTGGGCGGAGGCCGCCCAGATTCACTCTGGTTGCCGAGCTTTTGCCTGGGCGGAGGCCGCCCGGATTTACACTCTGGGCGCTGAGTCTTTGCCTGGGCGGAGGCCGCCCAGATTCACTCTGGTTGCCGAGCTTTTGCCTGGGCGGAGGCCGCCCGGATTTACACTCTGGGCGCCGAGTCTTTGCCTGGGCAGAGGCCGCCCGGATTCACACTCTGGGCGCGAGTCTTTGCCTGGGCGGAGGCCGCCCGGATTCACTCTGGTTGCCGAGCTTTTGCCTGGGTGGAGGCCGCCCGGATTCACACTCTGGGCGCCGAGTGTTTGCCTGGGCGGAGGCCGCCCGGATTCACACTCTGGGTGCCGAGTCTTTGCCTAGGCGGAGGCCGCCCATATTCACACTCTGGGCGCCGAGCCTTTGCCTGGGCAGAGGCCGCCCGGATTCACACTCTGGGCGCCGAGTCCTTGCCTGGGCGGAGGCCGCCCAGATTCACACTCTGGGCACCGAGTCTTTGCCTGGGCGGAGGCCGCCCGGATTAACACTCTGGGCGCCGAGTCTTTGCCTGGGCGAAGGCCGCCCGGACTCTCACTGTGGGCGCCGAGTCTGTGCCTGGGCGGGGGCCGCCCGGATTCACACTCTGGGCGCCGAGACTTTGCCTGGGCGGAGGCCGCTCAGATTCACACTCTGGGCGCCGAGTCTTTGCCTGGGCGGAGGCCGCTCAGATTCACACTCTGGGCGCCGAGTCTTTGCCTGGGCAGAGGCCGCCCGGATTCACACTCTGGGCGCCAAGTCTTTGCCTAGGCGGAGGCCGCCCATATTCACACTCTGGGCGCTGAGCCTTTGCCTGGGCGGAGGCCGCCCGGATTAACACTCTGGGCGCTGAGTCTTTGCCTGGGCGAAGGCCGCCCGGACTCTAACTGTGGGTGCCGAGTCTTTGCCTGGGCAGAGGCCGCCCAGATTCACACTGTGGGCGCTAAGCCTTTGCCTGGGCGGAGGCCGCTTGGACTCTCACTCTGGGTGCAGAGTCTTTCCCTGCGCGGAGGCGGCCCGGACACTCTTTCTGGGTGCCGAGTCTTTGCCTGGGCGGAGACCACCCGGATTCACACTCTGGGAGCCGAGTCTTTGCCTGGTGCGAAGGCCGCCCGGATTCACCCTCTGGGCGCCGAGTCTTTGCCTGGGCAGAGGCCGCCCAGATTCACACTCTGGGCGCTGAGTCTTTGCCTGGGCGGAGGCCGCTTGGACTCTCACTCTGGGTGCAGAGTTTTTCCCTGCGCGGAGGCGGCCCGGACTCTCACTCTGGGTGCCGAGTCTTTGCCTGGGCGGAGACCGCCCGGATTCACACTCTGGGCGCCGAGTCTGCCTGGGCGGAGGTCGCCCGGATTCACACTCTGGGCGCCGAGTCTTTGCCTGGGCGGAGACCGCCCGGATTCACACTCTGGGTGCTGAGTCTTTCCCTGCGTGGAGGCGGCCCGGACTCTCACTCTGGGCGCCAAGTCTTTGCCTGGGCGGAGACCACCCGGATTCACACTCTGGGCGCCGAGTCTTTGCCTGGGTGGAGGCCGCCCGGATTCAAACTCTGGGCGTCGAGTCTTTGTCTGGGCGGAGGCCGTCCAGATTAACACTCTGGGCGCCGAGTCTTTGCCTGGGCGAAGGCCGCCCAGACTCTCACTCTGGGCGCCGAGTCTTTACCTGGGCGGAGGCCGCCCGGATTCACACTCTGGGCGCCGAGTCTTTGCCTGGGCGGAGGCCACCCGGATTCACACTCTGGGTGCGAGTCTTTGCCTGGGCGGAGGCCGTTCGGATTCACACTCTGGGCGCCGTGTCTTTGCCTGGGCGGAGGCCGCTTGGACTCTCACTCTGGGTGCTGAGTCTTTCCCTGCGTGGAGGCGGCCCGGACTCTCACTCTGGGCGCCGAGTCTTTGCCTGGGCGGAGGCCACCCGGATTCACACTCTGGGCGCAGAGTCTTTGCCTGGGCGGAGGCCGCCCGGATTCACACTCTGGGCGCCGAGTCTTTGCCTGGGCGGAAACCGCCCGGATTCACACTCTGGGCGCCGAGTCTTTGCCTGGGCGGAGGCCGCCCGGATTCACACTCTGGGCGCCGAGTCTTTGCCTGGGCGGTGGCCGCCCGGATTCACACTCTGGGCGCCGAGTCTTCGCCTGGGCGGAGGCTGCATGGGCTCACACTCTGGGCGCCGAGTCTTTGCCTGGGCGGAGACCGCCCGGATTCACACTCTGGGCGCCGAGTCTGCCTGGGCGGAGGTCGCCCGGATTCACACTCTGGGCGCCGAGTCTTTGCCTGGGCGGAGACCGCCCGGATTCACACTCTGGGCGCCGAGTTTTTGCCTGGGCGGAGGCCACCCGGATTCACACTCTGGGTGCTGAGTCTTTCCCTGCGTGGAGGCGGCCCGGACTCTTACTCTGGGCGCCAAGTCTTTGCCTGGGCGGAGACCGCCCGGATTCACACTCTGGGCGCCGAGTCTGCCTGGGCGGAGGTCGCCCGGATTCACACTCTGGGCGCCGAGTCTTTGCCTGGGCGGAGACCGCCCGGATTCACACTCTGGGCGCTGAGTTTTTGCCTGGGCGGAGGCCGCCCGGATTCACACTCTGGGCGCTGAGTCTTTGCCTGGGCGGAGACCGCCCGGATTCACACTCTGGGCGCCATGTGTTTGCCTGGGCGGAGGCCGCCCTGACTCTCATTCTGGGCGCCGAGTCTTTGCCTGGGTGATGGCCGCCCGGACTCTCACTCTGGGCGCCAAATCTTTACCTGGGCGGAGGCCACCCGGATTCACACTCTGGGCGCGAGTCTTTGCCTGGGCAGAGGCCGCCCGGATTCACACTCTGGGCGCCGAGTCTTTGCCTGGGCAGAGGCCGCCCGGATTCACACTCTGGGCGCCGAGTCCTTGCCTGGGCGGAGGCCGCCCAGATTCACACTCTGGGCACCGAGTCTTTGCCTGGGCGGAGGCCGCCCGGATTAACACTCTGGGCGCCGAGTCTTTGCCTGGGCGAAGGCCGCCCGGACTCTCACTGTGGGCGCCGAGTCTGTGCCTGGGCGGGGGCCGCCCGGATTCACACTCTGGGCGCCGAGTCTTTGCCTGGGCGGAGGCCGCTCAGATTCACACTCTGGGCGCCGAGTCTTTGCCTGGGCGGAGGCCGCTCAGATTCACACTCTGGGCGCCGAGTCTTTGCCTGGGCAGAGGCCGCCCGGATTCACACTCTGGGCGCCAAGTCTTTGCCTAGGCGGAGGCCGCCCATATTCACACTCTGGGCGCTGAGTCTTTGCCTGGGCGGAGGCCGCCCGGATTAACACTCTGGGCGCTGAGTCTTTGCCTGGGCGAAGGCCGCCCGGACTCTAACTGTGGGTGCCGAGTCTTTGCCTGGGCAGAGGCCGCCCAGATTCACACTGTGGGCGCTAAGTCTTTGCCTGGGCGGAGGCCGCTTGGACTCTCACTCTGGGTGCAGAGTCTTTCCCTGCGCGGAGGCGGCCCGGACACTCTTTCTGGGTGCCGAGTCTTTGCCTGGGCGGAGACCACCCGGATTCACACTCTGGGAGCCGAGTCTTTGCCTGGTGCGAAGGCCGCCCGGATTCACCCTCTGGGCGCCGAGTCTTTGCCTGGGCAGAGGCCGCCCAGATTCACACTCTGGGCGCTGAGTCTTTGCCTGGGCGGAGGCCGCTTGGACTCTCACTCTGGGTGCAGAGTTTTTCCCTGCGCGGAGGCGGCCCGGACTCTCACTCTGGGTGCCGAGTCTTTGCCTGGGCGGAGACCGCCCGGATTCACACTCTGGGCGCCGAGTCTGCCTGGGCGGAGGTCGCCCGGATTCACACTCTGGGCGCCGAGTCTTTGCCTGGGCGGAGACCACCCGGATTCACACTCTGGGCGCCGAGTCTTTGCCTGGGTGGAGGCCGCCCGGATTCAAACTCTGGGCGTCGAGTCTTTGTCTGGGCGGAGGCCGTCCAGATTAACACTCTGGGCGCCGAGTCTTTGCCTGGGCGAAGGCCGCCCAGACTCTCACTCTGGGCGCCGAGTCTTTACCTGGGCGGAGGCCGCCCGGATTCACACTCTGGGTGCCGAGTCTTTGCCTGGGCGGAGGCCACCCGGATTCACACTCTGGGTGCGAGTCTTTGCCTGGGCGGAGGCCGTTCGGATTCACACTCTGGGCGCCGTGTCTTTGCCTGGGCGGAGGCCGCTTGGACTCTCACTCTGGGTGCTGAGTCTTTCCCTGCGTGGAGGCGGCCCGGACTCTCACTCTGGGCGCCGAGTCTTTGCCTGGGCGGAGGCCACCCGGATTCACACTCTGGGCGCAGAGTCTTTGCCTGGGCGGAGGCCGCCCGGATTCACACTCTGGGCGCCGAGTCTTTGCCTGGGCGGAAACCGCCCGGATTCACACTCTGGGCGCCGAGTCTTTGCCTGGGCGGAGGCCGCCCGGATTCACACTCTGGGCGCCGAGTCTTTGCCTGGGCGGTGGCCGCCCGGATTCACACTCTGGGCGCCGAGTCTTCGTCTGGGCGGAGGCTGCATGGGCTCACACTCTGGGCGCCGAGTCTTTGCCTGGGCGGAGACCGCCCGGATTCACACTCTGGGCGCCGAGTCTGCCTGGGCGGAGGTCGCCCGGATTCACACTCTGGGCGCCGAGTCTTTGCCTGGGCGGAGACCGCCCGGATTCACACTCTGGGCGCCGAGTTTTTGCCTGGGCGGAGGCCACCCGGATTCACACTCTGGGTGCTGAGTCTTTCCCTGCGTGGAGGCGGCCCGGACTCTTACTCTGGGCGCCAAGTCTTTGCCTGGGCGGAGACCGCCCGGATTCACACTCTGGGCGCCGAGTCTGCCTGGGCGGAGGTCGCCCGGATTCACACTCTGGGCGCCGAGTCTTTGCCTGGGCGGAGACCGCCCGGATTCACACTCTGGGCGCTGAGTTTTTGCCTGGGCGGAGGCCGCCCGGATTCACACTCTGGGCGCTGAGTCTTTGCCTGGGCGGAGACCGCCCGGATTCACACTCTGGGCGCCATGTGTTTGCCTGGGCGGAGGCCGCCCTGACTCTCATTCTGGGCGCCGAGTCTTTGCCTGGGTGATGGCCGCCCGGACTCTCACTCTGGGCGCCAAATCTTTACCTGGGCGGAGGCCACCCGGATTCACACTCTGGGCGCGAGTCTTTGCCTGGGCGGAGGCCGCCCGGATTCACACTCTGGGCGCCGTGTCTTTGCCTGGGTGGAGGCCGCTTGGACTCTCACTCTGGGTGCTGAGTCTTTCCCTGCGTGGAGGCGGCCCGGACTCTCACTCTGGGTGCAGAGTCTTTGCCTGGGCGGAGGCCGCCCGGATTCACACTCTGGGCGCTGAGTCTTTGCCTGGGCGGAGGCCGCCCAGATTCACTCTGGTTGCCGAGCTTTTGCCTGGGCGGAGGCCGCCCGGATTTACACTCTGGGCGCCGAGTCTTTGCCTGGGCAGAGGCCGCCCGGATTCACACTCTGGGCGCGAGTCTTTGCCTGGGCGGAGGCCGCCCGGATTCACTCTGGTTGCCGAGCTTTTGCCTGGGTGGAGGCCGCCCGGATTCACACTCTGGGCGCCGAGTCTTTGCCTGGGCGGAGGCCGCCCGGATTCACACTCTGGGTGCCGAGTCTTTGCCTAGGCGGAGGCCGCCCATATTCACACTCTGGGTGCCGAGTCTTTGCCTGGGCAGAGGCCGCCCGGATTCACACTCTGGGCGCCGAGTCCTTGCCTGGGCGGAGGCCGCCCAGATTCACACTCTGGGCACCGAGTCTTTGCCTGGGCGGAGGCCGCCCGGATTAACACTCTGGGCGCCGAGTCTTTGCCTGGGCGAAGGCCGCCCGGACTCTCACTGTGGGCGCCGAGTCTGTGCCTGGGCGGGGGCCGCCCGGATTCACACTCTGGGCGCCGAGTCTTTGCCTGGGCGGAGGCCGCTCAGATTCACACTCTGGGCGCCAAGTCTTTGCCTAGGCGGAGTCCGCCCATATTCACACTCTGGGCGCTGAGTCTTTGCCTAGGCGGAGGCCGCCCATATTCACACTCTGGGCGCTGAGTCTTTGCCTGGGCGGAGGCCGCCCGGATTAACACTCTGGGCGCTGAGTCTTTGCCTGGGCGAAGGCCGCCCGGACTCTAACTGTGGGTGCCGAGTCTTTGCCTGGGTAGAGGCCGCCCAGATTCACACTGTGGGCGCTAAGTCTTTGCCTGGGCGGAGGCCGCTTGGACTCTCACTCTGGGTGCAGAGTCTTTCCCTGCGCGGAGGCGGCCCGGACACTCTTTCTGGGTGCCGAGTCTTTGCCTGGGCGGAGACCTCCCGGATTCACACTCTGGGAGCCGAGTCTTTGCCTGGTGCGAAGGCCGCCCGGATTCACCCTCTGGGCGCCGAGTCTTTGCCTGGGCAGAGGCCGCCCAGATTCACACTCTGGGCGCTGAGTCTTTGCCTGGGCGGAGGCCGCTTGGACTCTCACTCTGGGTGCAGAGTTTTTCTCTGCGCGGAGGCGGCCCGGACTCTCACTCTGGGTGCCGAGTCTTTGCCTGGGCGGAGACCGCCCGGATTCACACTCTGGGCGCCGAGTCTGCCTGGGCGGAGGTCGCCCGGATTCACACTCTGGGCGCCGAGTCTTTGCCTGGGCGGAGACCGCCCGGATTCACACTCTGGGTGCTGAGTCTTTCCCTGCATGGAAGCGGCCCAGACTCTCACTCTGGGCGCCAAGTCTTTGCCTGGGCGGAGACCACCCTCATTCACACTCTGGGCGCCGAGTCTTTGCCTGGGTGGAGGCCGCCCGGATTCAGACTCTGGGCGTCGAGTCTTTGCCTGGGCGGAGGCCGCCCAGATTAACACTCTGGGCGCCGAGTCTTTGCCTGGGCGAAGGCCGCCCAGACTCTCACTCTGGGCGCCGAGTCTTTACCTGGGCGGAGGCCGCCCGGATTCACACTCTGGGCGCCGAGTCTTTGCCTGGGCGGAGGCCACCCGGATTCACACTCTGGGTGCGAGTCTTTGCCTGGGCGGAGGCCGTTCGGATTCACACTCTGGGCGCCGTGTCTTTGCCTGGGCGGAGGCCGCTTGGACTCTCACTCTGGGTGCTGAGTCTTTCCCTGCGTGGAGGCGGCCCGGACTCTCACTCTGGGCGCCGAGTCTTTGCCTGGGCGGAGGCCACCCGGATTCACACTCTGGGCGCAGAGTCTTTGCCTGGGCGGAGGCCGCCCGGATTCACACTCTGGGCGCCGAGTCTTTGCCTGGGCGGAAACCGCCCGGATTCACACTCTGGGCGCCGAGTCTTTGCCTGGGCGGAGGCCGCCCGGATTCACACTCTGGGCGCCGAGTCTTTGCCTGGGCGGTGGCCGCCCGGATTCACACTCTGGGCGCCGAGTCTTCGCCTGGGCGGAGGCTGCATGGGCTCACACTCTGGGCGCCGAGTGAAACCTGGGCGGAGACCGCCCGGATTCACACTCTGGGCGCCGAGTCTGCCTGGGCGGAGGTCGCCCGGATTCACACTCTGGGCGCCGAGTCTTTGCCTGGGCGGAGACCGCCCGGATTCACACTCTGGGCGCCGAGTCTTTGCCTGGGCGGAGGCCACCCGGATTCACACTCTGGGTGCTGAGTCTTTCCCTGCGTGGAGGCGGCCCGGACTCTTACTCTGGGCGCCAAGTCTTTGCCTGGGCGGAGGCCGCCTGGATTAACACTCTGGGCGCCGAATCTTTGCCTGGGCGGAGGCCGCCCGGATTCACACTCTGGGCGCCGAGTCTTCGCCTGGGCGGAGGCTGCACGGGCTCACATCCTGGGCGCGAGTCTTTGGCTGGGCGGAGGCCACCCAGATTCACTCTGGTTGCCGAGCTTTTGCCTGGGCGGAGGCCGCTCGGATTTACACTCTGGGCGCGAGTCTTTGCCTGGGCGGAGGCCGCCCGGATTCACTCTGGTTGCCGAGCTTTTGCCTGGGTGGAGGCCGCCCGGATTCACACTCTGGGCGCCGAGTCTTTGCCTGGGCGGAGGCCGCCCAGATTAACACTCTGGGCGCCGAGTCTTTGCCTGGGCGGAGGCCGCCCGGATTCACACTCTGGGCGCCGAGTCGTCGCCTGGGCGGAGGCTGCACGGGCTCACACTCTGGGCGCGAGTCTTTGGCTGGGCGGAGGCCGCCCAGATTCACTCTGGTTGCCGAGCTTTTGCCTGGGCGGAGGCCGCCCGGATTTACACTCTGGGCACGGAGTCTTTGCCTGGGCGGAGGCCGCCCGGATTCACACTCTGGGCGCCGAGTCTTTGCCTGGGCGGAGGCCGTTCAGATTCACACTCTGGGCGCCGAGTCTTTGCCTGGGCGGAGGCCGTTCAGATTCACACTCTGGGCGCCGAGTCTTTGCCTAGGCGGAGGCCGCCCGGATTAACACTCTGGGCGCTGAGTCTTTGCCTGGGCGAAGGCCGCCCGGACTCTCACTGTGGGTGCCGAGTCTTTGCCTGGGCAGAGGCCGCCCAGATTCACATTCTGGGTGCTGAGTCTTTGCCTGGGCGGAGGCCGCTTGGACTCTCACTCTGGGTGCAGAGTCTTTCCCTGCGCGGAGGTGGCCCGGCCTCTCACTCTGGGCGCCGAGTCTTTGCCTGGGCGGAGACCGCCTGGATTCACACTCTGGGCACGGAGTCTTTGCCTGGGTGGAGGCCGCCCGGATTCACACTCTGGGCGCCGAGTCTTTGCCTGGGCGGAGACCGCCTGGATTCACACTCTGGGCGCCGAGTCTTTGCCTGGGCGGAGACCGCCCGGATTCACACTCTGGGCGCGAGTCTTTGCCTGGGCGGAGGCCGCCCGGATTCACTCTGGTTGCCGAGCTTTTGCCTGGGGGGAGGCCGCCCGGATTCACACTCTGGGCGCCGAGTCTTTGCCTGGACAGAGGCCGCCCGGATTCACACTCTGGGTGCCGAGTCTTTGCCTGGGCAGAGGCCGCCCGGACTCTCACTGCTGGCGCCGAGTCTGTGCCTGGGCGGGGGCCGCCCGGATTCACACTCTGGGTGCTGAGTCTTTCCCTGCGCGGAGGCGGCCCGGACTCTCACTCTGGGCGCCGAGTCTTTGTCTAGGCGAAGGCCGCCCGGACTCTCACTCTGGGCACCGAGTCTTTGCCTGGGCGGAGGCCGCCCGGATTCACACTCTGGGCGCAGAGTCTTTGCCTGGGCGGAGACCGCCCGGATTCACACTCTGGGCGCTGAGTCTTTGCCTGGGCGGAGGCCGCCCGGATTCACTCTGGGTGCAGAGTCTTTGCCTGGGCGGAGGCCACTCGGACTCTCACTATGGGTGCTGAGTCTTTCCCTGCGCGGAGGCGGCCCGGACTCTCACTCTGGGCGCCGAGTCTTTGCCTGGGCGGAGACCGCCCGGATTCACACTCTGGGCGCCGAGTCTTTGCTGTGCGAAGGCCGCCCATATTCACACTCTGGGCGCCGAGTCTTTGCCTGGGCGGAGACCGCCCGGATTCACACTCTGGGTGCTGAGTCTTTCCCTGCGTGGAGGCGGCCCGGACTCTCACTCTGGGCGCCAAGTCTTTGCCTGGGCGGAGACCACCCGGATTCACACTCTGGGCGCCGAGTCTTTGCCTGGGCGGAGACCGCCCGGATTCACACTCTGGGTGCTGAGTCTTTCCCTGCATGGAAGCGGCCCAGACTCTCACTCTGGGCGCCAAGTCTTTGCCTGGGCGGAGACCACCCTCATTCACACTCTGGGCGCCGAGTCTTTGCCTGGGTGGAGGCCGCCCGGATTCAGACTCTGGGCGTCGAGTCTTTGCCTGGGCGGAGGCCGCCCAGATTAACACTCTGGGCGCCGAGTCTTTGCCTGGGCGAAGGCCGCCCAGACTCTCACTCTGGGCGCCGAGTCTTTACCTGGGCGGAGGCCGCCCGGATTCACACTCTGGGCGCCGAGTCTTTGCCTGGGCGGAGGCCACCCGGATTCACACTCTGGGTGCGAGTCTTTGCCTGGGCGGAGGCCGTTCGGATTCACACTCTGGGCGCCGTGTCTTTGCCTGGGCGGAGGCCGCTTGGACTCTCACTCTGGGTGCTGAGTCTTTCCCTGCGTGGAGGCGGCCCGGACTCTCACTCTGGGCGCCGAGTCTTTGCCTGGGCGGAGGCCACCCGGATTCACACTCTGGGCGCAGAGTCTTTGCCTGGGCGGAGGCCGCCCGGATTCACACTCTGGGCGCCGAGTCTTTGCCTGGGCGGAAACCGCCCGGATTCACACTCTGGGCGCCGAGTCTTTGCCTGGGCGGAGGCCGCCCGGATTCACACTCTGGGCGCCGAGTCTTTGCCTGGGCGGTGGCCGCCCGGATTCACACTCTGGGCGCCGAGTCTTCGCCTGGGCGGAGGCTGCATGGGCTCACACTCTGGGCGCCGAGTGAAACCTGGGCGGAGACCGCCCGGATTCACACTCTGGGCGCCGAGTCTGCCTGGGCGGAGGTCGCCCGGATTCACACTCTGGGCGCCGAGTCTTTGCCTGGGCGGAGACCGCCCGGATTCACACTCTGGGCGCCGAGTCTTTGCCTGGGCGGAGGCCACCCGGATTCACACTCTGGGTGCTGAGTCTTTCCCTGCGTGGAGGCGGCCCGGACTCTTACTCTGGGCGCCAAGTCTTTGCCTGGGCGGAGGCCGCCTGGATTAACACTCTGGGCGCCGAATCTTTGCCTGGGCGGAGGCCGCCCGGATTCACACTCTGGGCGCCGAATCTTCGCCTGGGCGGAGGCTGCACGGGCTCACACTCTGGGCGCGAGTCTTTGGCTGGGCGGAGGCCGCCCAGATTCACTCTGGTTGCCGAGCTTTTGCCTGGGCGGAGGCCGCCCGGATTTACACTCTGGGCGCGAGTCTTTGCCTGGGCGGAGGCCGCCCGGATTCACTCTGGTTGCCGAGCTTTTGCCTGGGTGGAGGCCGCCCGGATTCACACTCTGGGCGCCGAGTCTTTGCCTGGGCAGAGGCCGCCCGGATTCACACTCTGGGCGCCGAGTCTGCCTGGGCGGAGGTCGCCCGGATTCACACTCTGGGCGCCGAGTCTTTGCCTGGGCGGAGACCGCCCGGATTCACACTCTGGGCGCCGAGTTTTTGCCTGGGCGGAGGCCACCCGGATTCACACTCTGGGTGCTGAGTCTTTCCCTGCGTGGAGGCGGCCCGGACTCTTACTCTGGGCGCCAAGTCTTTGCCTGGGCGGAGGCCGCCCGGATTCACACTCTGGGCGTCGAGTCTTTGCCTGGGCGGAGGCCGCCCAGATTAACACTCTGGGCGCCGAGTCTTTGCCTGGGCGGAGGCCGCCCGGATTCACACTCTGGGCGCCGAGTCGTTGCCTGGGCGGAGGCTGCACGGGCTCACACTCTGGGCGCGAGTCTTTGGCTGGGCGGAGGCCGCCCAGATTCACTCTGGTTGCCGAGCTTTTGCCTGGGCGGAGGCCGCCCGGATTTACACTCTTGGCGCGAGTCTTTGCCTGGGCGGAGGCCGCCCGGATTCACTCTGGTTGCCGAGCTTTTGCCTGGGTGGAGGCCGCCCGGATTCACACTCTGGGCACGGAGTCTTTGCCTGGGCGGAGGCCGCCCGGATTCACACTCTGGGCGCCGAGTCTTTGCCTGGGCGGAGGCCGTTCAGATTCACACTCTGGGCGCCGAGTCTTTGCCTGGGCGGAGGCCGTTCAGATTCACACTCTGGGCGCCGAGTCTTTGCCTAGGCGGAGGCCGCCCGGATTAACACTCTGGGCGCTGAGTCTTTGCCTGGGCGAAGGCCGCCCGGACTCTCACTGTGGGTGCCGAGTCTTTGCCTGGGCAGAGGCCGCCCAGATTCACATTCTGGGTGCTGAGTCTTTGCCTGGGCGGAGGCCGCTTGGACTCTCACTCTGGGTGCAGAGTCTTTCCCTGCGCGGAGGTGGCCCGGCCTCTCACTCTGGGCGCCGAGTCTTTGCCTGGGCGGAGACCGCCTGGATTCACACTCTGGGCACGGAGTCTTTGCCTGGGCGGAGGCCGCCCGGATTCACACTCTGGGCGCCGAGTCTTTGCCTGGGCGGAGACCGCCTGGATTCACACTCTGGGCGCCGAGTCTTTGCCTGGGCGGAGACCGCCCGGATTCACACTCTGGGTGCGAGTCTTTGCCTGGGCGGAGGCCGCCCGGATTCACTCTGGTTGCCGAGCTTTTGCCTGGGGGGAGGCCGCCCGGATTCACACTCTGGGCGCCGAGTCTTTGCCTGGACAGAGGCCGCCCGGATTCACACTCTGGGTGCCGAGTCTTTGCCTGGGCAGAGGCCGCCCGGACTCTCACTGCTGGCGCCGAGTCTGTGCCTGGGCGGGGGCCGCCCGGATTCACACTCTGGGCGCCGAGTCTTTGCCTAGGCGAAGGCCGCCCGGACTCTCACTCTGGGCACCGAGTCTTTGCCTGGGCGGAGGCCGCCCGGATTCACACTCTGGGCGCAGAGTCTTTGCCTGGGCGGAGACCGCCCGGATTCACACTCTGGGCGCTGAGTCTTTGCCTGGGCGGAGGCCGCCCGGATTCACTCTGGGTGCCGAGTCTTTGCCTGGGCGGAGGCCACTCGGACTCTCACTATGGGTGCTGAGTCTTTCCCTGCGCGGAGGCGGCCCGGACTCTCACTCTGGGCGCCGAGTCTTTGCCTGGGCGGAGACCGCCCGGATTCACACTCTGGGCGCCGAGTCTTTGCTGTGCGAAGGCCGCCCATATTCACACTCTGGGCGCCGAGTCTTTGCCTGGGCGGAGACCGCCCGGATTCACACTCTGGGTGCTGAGTCTTTCCCTGCGTGGAGGCGGCCCGGACTCTCACTCTGGGCGCCAAGTCTTTGCCTGGGCGGAGACCACCCGGATTCACACTCTGGGCGCCGAGTCTTTGCCTGGGTGGAGGCCGCCCGGATTCAGACTCTGGGCGTCGAGTCTTTGCCTGGGTGGAGGCCGCCCAGATTAACACTCTGGGCGCCGAGTCTTTGCCTGGGCGAAGGCCGCCCAGACTCTCACTCTGGGCGCCGAGTCTTTACCTGGGCGGAGGCCGCCCGGATTCACACTCTGGGCGCGAGTCTTTGCCTGGGCGGAGGCCGTTCGGATTCACACTCTGGGCGCCGTGTCTTTGCCTGGGCGGAGGCCGCTTGGACTCTCACTCTGGGTGCTGAGTCTTTCCCTGCGTGGAGGCGGCCCGGACTCTCACTCTGGGCGCCGAGTCTTTGCCTGGGCGGAGGCCGCCCGGATTCACACTCTGGGCGCAGAGTCTTTGCCTGGGCGGAGGCCGCCCGGATTCACACTCTGGGCGCCGAGTCTTTGCCTGGGCGGAGACCGCCCGGATTCACACTCTGGGCGCCGAGTCTTTGCCTGGGCGGAGGCCGCCCGGATTCACACTCTGGGCGCCGAGTCTTTGCCTGGGCGGAGGCCGCCCGGATTCACACTCTGGGTGCCGA